>NW_027143215.1:0-73659 GCF_026170545.1 Melanerpes formicivorus
CAGCCACAGCCCTGCCCCAGCCCTGCCCTCAGCCCAGCCCCAGCCCTTCCCCAGCCCCAGCCCTAGCCCAGACCTGCCCTCAGCCCTGCCCCAGCCCAGCCCCAGCCCCAGCCCAGCCCCAGCCCTGGACCCAGCCCTAGCCCAGCCCCAGCCCCAGCCCTGCCCAAGCCCTGCCCCAGCCCTGCCCCAGTCCCAGCCCCAGCCCCAGCCCCAGCCCTGCCCTAGACTTGGTTCCACCCTGACCCCAGCACTGCCCTGGACCCAGCCCCAGCCCAGCCCCAGCCCCAACCCTGCCCCAGCCCAGCCCCAGCCACAGCCCAGCCCCAGACCTGGACCCAGCCCCAGCCCAGCCCCAGCCCCAACCCTGCCCCAGCCCAGCCCCAGCCACAGCCCAGCCCCAGCCCTGGACCCAGCCCCAGTCGCAGCCCCGGCCCCAGCCCAGCCCCTGCCCCAGCCCCACTCCCATCCCTGCTTCCAGCCCATCCCCATCCCCACCCTGGACCCAGCCCCAGCCCCAGCCCAGCCCCAGCTCTGCCCTGGACCCACCCCCAGCCCCACCCCAGCCTCATCCCCAGCCCTGCCCCAGCCCAGCCCCACCCACGGCCCCATCCCCGGACACAGCCCAGCCCTAGCCCAGCTCTGCACAGCCACAGCCCTAACCCAGCCCTGCCCTTAGCCCTACCCCAGCCCTACCCAAGCCCTGCCCCCAGCCCCAGTCCCAGCCTCAGCCCCAGAGCAGCCCCAGCCCAGCACCTGCCCCAGCCCTACGCCAGCCCAGTCCCGGTCCCAACCCAGCCCCAGCCCTGCCCAGCTCTGGCCCCAGCCCTGTCCCCAGCCCCGGCCCCTGCCCCAGCCCCAGACCTAGCCCAGACCTGCCCACAGCCCCAGCCACAGCCCAGCCCCAACCCTGCCCCAGCCCAGCCCCAGCCCAGCCCCAGCCCCAACCCTGCCCCAGCCCAGCCCCAGCCACAGACCAGCCCCAGCCCTGGACCCAGCCCCAGCCCAGCCCCAGCCCCAACCCTGCCCCAGCCCAGCCCCAGCCACAGCCCAGCCCCAGCCCTGGACCCAGCCCCTGCCGCAGCCCCACTCCCATCCCTGCTTCCAGCCCATCCCCATCCCCACCCTGGACCCAGCCCCAGCCCCAGCCCAGCCCCAGCTCTGCCCTGGACCCACCCCCAGCCCCACCCCAGCCTCATCCCCAGCCCTGCCCCAGCCCCAGCCCCAGCCCAGCCCCAGCTCCACACTCGGCCTCGGCCCAGCCCTGCCGTAGCCCAGCCCTGCCCCAGCCTCGGGCCCAGCCCTGTCCCAGGCCCAGCCCAGAACCCAGCCCAGCATCAACCCCGGCCCCAGCCCTGCCCCAGCCCCACCCCTAGCCTAGCCCTGCCCTCAGCCCAGCCCCAGCCCTGCCCCAGCCCCAGCCCTAGCCCAGCCCTGCCCACAGCCCCAGCCCCAGCCCCAGCCCTGCCCGAGCCCCAGGCACAGCCCCAGCCCCAGCCCTGCCCCAGCCCAGCCCCAGCCACAACCCAGCCCCAGCCCTGGACCCAGCCCCAGATCCATCCCCAGCCCCAGCCCTGCCCCAGCCCTTCCCCAGCCCCAGCCTTGCCCCAGCCCAAGCCCTAGCCCAGCCCTACCCTCAGGCCCCAGCCCTAGCCCCAGCCCCAGCCCTGCCCTAGACTTGGTTCCAACCCTGACCCCAGCCCTGTCTGCAGCCCCAGCCCCACCCTCGGCCTCAGCCCAGCCCTGCCCTACCCCTGCCCCTGCCACAGCCTCGGGCCCAGCCCTGTCCCAGGCCCAGCCCAGAACCCAACCCAGCCTCAACCCCGGCCCCAGCCCTGCCCCAGCCCCACCCCTAGCCCAGCCCTGCCCTCAGCCCAGCCCCAGCCCTGCCCCAGCCCCAGCCCTAGCCCAGCCCTGCCCACAGCCCCAGCCGCAGCCCCAGCCCTGTCGCAGCAACAGCCCAGCCCCAGCCCTGGACCCAACCCCAGCCCAGCCCCAGCCAATGCCCCAGCCCCAGCCCTGCCCCAGCCCCCGCCCCATCCCTGCCCCACAGCCCAACCCCAGCCCCAGCCCAGCACAGCCCCAGCCCCAGCCCCAGCCCAGCCCCAGCCCTGGACCCAGCCCAGCCCAGCACAGCCCCAGCCCCAGCCCAGCCCAGCACCAGCCCTGGACCCAGCCCCAGCCCAGCCCCAGCCCAGCCCCAGCCACAGCCCCAGCCCCAGCCCTGGACCCAGTCCCAGCCTAGTCCCAGCCCTGCCCCAGCCCAGACCCAGCCACAGCCACAGCCCCAGCCCTGCCCTCAGCCCAGCCCCAACCACAACCCAGCCCCAGCCTTGGACCCAGCCCCAGATCCATCCCGAGCCCCAGCCCTGCCCCTGCCCTACCCCAGCCCTGCCCCAGCCTCGGGCCCAGCCCTGTCCCAGGCCCAGCCCAGAACCCAGTCCAGCCTCAACCCCGTCCCCAGCCCTGCCCCAGCCCCACCCCTAGCCTAGCCCTGCCCTCAGCCCAGCCCCATCCCAGCCCCAGCCCCAGCCCCACCCTCGGGCCCCAGCCCAGCCCCAGCCCCAGCCCTGCCCCAGCCCAGCCACAGCCAATGCCCAGCCCCAGCCCTGGAAACAGCCCAGCCCCAACACAGCCCCGACCACAGCCCCGGCCCCAGACACAGCCCAGACCCCGCCCCATCCCTGCCCCAGCCCAGCCCAGCCCCAGCCCAACTCTAGCCCTGCCCCAGCCTCGGGCCCAGCCCTGCCCCAGCCCAGCCCCGCCCCAGCCACAACCCAGCCCCAGCCCTGGACCCAGCCCCAGATCCATCCCCAGCCCCAGCCCTGCCCCAGCCCTGCCCTCAGCCCAGCCCCAGCCCTTCCCCAGCCCCAGCCCTAGCCCAGAACTGCCCTCAGCCCTGCCCCAGTCCCAGCCCCAGCCCCAGTCCTGCCCCTGCCCTGGACCCAGCCACAGCCCTGCCCCAGCCCCAACCCTGCCCCAGCCCAGCCCCAGCCACAGCCCAGCCCCAGACCTGGACCCAGCCACAGCCCAGCCCCAGACCTGGACCCAGCCACAGCCCAGCCCCAGCCCCAACCCTGCCCCAGCCCAGCCCCAGCCACAGCCCAGCCCCAGCCCTGGACCCAGCCCCAGTCGCAGCCCCGGCCCCAGCCCAGCCCCTGCCGCAGCCCACTCCCATCCCTGCTTCCAGCCCATCCCCATCCCCACCCTGGACCCAGCCCCAGCCCCAGCCCAGCCCCAGCTCTGCCCTGGACCCACCCCCAGCCCCACCCCAGCCTCATCCCCAGTCCTGCCCCAGCCCAGCCACAGCCACAGCGCAGCCCCAGCCCTGGACCCCAGCCTCGGGCCCAACCCTGCCCCAGGCCCATCCCAGACCCCAGCCCAGCCCCACCCACGGCCCCATCCCCGGACACAGCCCAGCCCTAGCCCAGCTCTGCACAGCCACAGCCCTAACCCAGCCCTGCCCTTAGCCCTACCCCAGCCCTACCCAAGCCCTGCCCCCTGCCCCAGCCCCAGACCTAGCCCAGACCTGCCCACAGCCCCAGCCACAGCCCAGCCCCAGCCCCAACCTAGCCCCAGCCCAGCCCCAGCCCCAACCCTGCCCCAGCCAAGCCCCAGCCCCAACCCTGCCCCAGCCCAGCCCCAGCCACAGCCCAGCCCCAGACCTAGCCCAGACCTGCCCACAGCCCCAGCCACAGCCCAGCCCCAGCCCCAACCTAGCCCCAGCCCAGCCCCAGCCCCAACCCTGCCCCAGCCCAGCCCCAGCCACAGCCCAGCCCCAGACCTAGCCCAGACCTGCCCACAGCCCCAGCCACAGCCCAGCCCCAGCCCCAACCTAGCCCCAGCCCAGCCCCAGCCCCAACCCTGCCCCAGCCCAGCCCCAGCCACAGCCCAGCCCCTGCCCTGGACCCAGCCCCAGCCCAGCCCCAGCCCCAACCCTGCCCCAGCCCAGCCCCAGCCACAGCCCAGCCCCAGCCCTGGACCCAGCCCCAGTCGCCAGCCCAGCCCTTGCCACAGCCCCACTCCCATCCCTGCTTCCAGCCCATCCCCATCCCCACCCTGGACCCAGCCCCAGCCCCAGCCCCAGCCCCAGCCCAGCCCCAGCTCTGCCCTGGGACCCACCCCCAGCCCCACCCCAGCCTCATCCCCAGCCCTGCCCCAGCCCAGTCCCCAGCCACAGCGCAGCCCCAGCCCTGGACCCCCAGCCTCGGGCCCAGCCCTGCCCCAGGCCCAGCCCAGACCCCAGCCCAGCCCAACCCACGGCCCCATCCCCGGACACAGCCCAGCCCTAGCCCAGCTCTGCACAGCCACAGCCCAGACCCAGCCCTGCCCCGGCCCAGCCCTGCCCCAGCCTCGGGCCCAGCCCTGTCCCAGGCCCAGCCCAGAACCCAGCCCAGCATCAACCCCGGCCCCAGCCCCCAACCCAGCCCCACCCCTAGTCTAGCCCTGAACTCAGCCCAACCCCAGCCCTGCCCCAGCCCCAGCCCTAGCCCAGCCCTGCCCACAGCCCCAGCCCCAGCCCCAGCCCCAGCCCCAGCCCAGCCCCAGGCACAGCCCCAGCCCCAGCCCTGCCCCAGCCCAGCCCCAGCCACAACCCAGCCCCAGCCCTGGGCCCAGCCCCAGCCTTGCCCCAGCCCAAGCCCTTGCCCAGCCCTACCCTCAGGCCCCAGCCCCAGCCCAGCCCCCAGGCACAGCCCCAGCCCCAGCCCTGCCCCAGCCCAGCCCCAGCCACAACCCAGCCCCAGCCCTTCCCCAGCCCCAGCCTTGCCCCAGCCCAAGCCCTAGCCCAGCCCTACCCTCAGGCCCCAGCCCCAGCCCCAGCCCCAGCCCTGCCCTAGACCTTGGTTCCAACCCTGACCCCAGCCTTGCCCTAAGCCCAGCCCCAGCCAGGCCCCAGCCCTGTCCGCAGCCCCAGCCCCACCCTCGGCCTCAGCCCAGCCCTCCCCTACCACTGCCCTGCCACAGCCTCGGGCCCAGCCCTGTCCCAGGCCCAGTCCAGAACCCAACCCAGCCTCAACCCCAACCCCAGCCCTGCCCCAGCCCCAGCCCTAGCCCAGCCCTGCCCACAGCCCCAGCCCCAGCCCTGCCCCAGCCCCAGCCCTAGCCTAGTCCTGCCCTCAGCCCAGCCCCAGCCCTGCCCCAGCCCCAGCCCTAGCCCAGCCCTGCCCACATCCCCAGCCCCAGCCCAGCCCAGCCCTGCCCCAGCCCTTGCCCTGGACCCAGCCCCAGTCGCAGCCCCGGCCGCAGCCCAGCCCCCTGCCCCAGCCCAGTCCAGAACCCAACCCAGCCTCAACCCCAGCCCCAGCCCTGCCCCAGCCCCAGCCCTGCCCCAGCCCCAGCCCTAGCCCAGCCCTGCCCACAGCCCCAGCCCCAGCCCCAGCCCAGCCCCAGGCACAGCCCCAGCCCCAGCCCTGCCCCAGCCCAGCCCCAGCCACAACCCTGCCCCAGCCCAGCCCCAGCCACAACCCAGCCCCAGCCCTGGACCCAGCCCCAGATGCATCCCCAGCCCCAGCCCTGCCCCAGCCCTTCCCCAGCCCCAGCCTTGCCCCAGCCCAAGCCCTAGCCCAGCCCTACCCTCAGGCCCCAGCCCTAGCCCCAGCCCCAGCCCTGCCCTAGACTTGGTTCCAACCCTGACGCCAGCCCTGTCCGCAGCCCCAGCCCCACCCTCGGCCTCAGCCCAGCCCTCCCCTACCCCTGCCCTGCCACAGCCTCGGGCCCAGCCCTGTCCCAGGCCCAGCCCAGAACCCAACCCAGCCTCAATCCCGGCCCCAGCCCTGCCCCAGCCCCACCCCTAGCCTAGCCCTGCCCTCAGCCCCAGCCCCAGCCCTGCCCCAGCCCCACCCCTAGCCCAGCCCTGCCCACAGCCCGAGCCCCAGCCCCAGCCCAGTCGCAGCAACAGCCCAGCCCCAGCCCTGGACCCAGCCCCAGCCCAGCCCCAGCCCCAACCCTGCCCCAGCCCAGCCCCAGCCACAGCCCAGCCCCAGCCCTGGACCCAGTCCCAGCCCAGCCCCAGCCCTGCCCCAGCCCAGACCCAGCCACAGCCACAGCCCCAGCCCTGCCCTCAGCCCAGCCCCAACCACAACCCAGCCCCAGCCCTGGACCCAGCCCTAGATCCATCCCCAGCCCCAGCCCTGCCCCTGCCCTACCCCCAGCCCTGCCCCAGCCTCGGGCCCAGCCCTGTCCCAGGCCCAGCCCAGAACCCAACCCAGCCTCAATCCCGGCCCCAGCCCTGCCCCAGCCCCACCCCTAGCCTAGCCCTGCCCTCAGCCCAGCCCCAGCCCTGCCCCAGCCCCAGCCCTAGCCCAGCCCTGCCCACAGCCCCAGCCGCAGCCCCAGCCCTGTCGCAGCAACAGCCCAGCCCCAGCCCTGGACCCAGCCCCAGCCCAGCCCCAGCCAATGCCCCAGCCCCAGCCCTGCCCCAGCCCCCGCCCCATCCCTGCCACAGCCCAACCCCAGCCCCAGCCCAGCACAGCCCCAGCCCCAGCCCCAGCCCAGCCCCAGCCCTGGACCCAGCCCCAGCCCAGCACAGCCCCAGCCCCAGCCCAGCCCAGCACCAGCCCTGGACCCAGCCCCAGCCCAGCCATAGCCCAGCCCCAGCCACAGCCCCAGCCCCAGCCCTGGACCCAGTCCCAGCCTAGTCCCAGCCCTGCCCCAGCCCAGCCCCAGCCCCCAGCCCTGCCCCAGCCCCAGCCCTAGCCTAGCCCTGCCCTCAGCCCAGCCCCAGCCATGCCCCAGCCCCAGCCCTAGCCCAGCCCTGCCCACAGCCCCAGCCCCAGCCCAGCCCCAGCCCTGCCCCAGCCCCAGCCCTGGACCCAGCCCCAGTCGCAGCCCCGGCCGCAGCCCAGCCCCTGCCGCAGCCCAGCCCAGAACCCAGCCCAGCCCCAACCCTGCCCCAGCCCAGCCCAGAACCCAGCCCAGCCTCAACCCCGTCCCCAGCCCTGCCCCAGCCCCACCCCTAGCCTAGCCCTGCCCTCAGCCCAGCTCCAGCCCTGCCCCAGCCCCAGCCCTAGCCCAGCCCTGCCCACAGCCCCAGCCCCAGCCCCAGCCCAGCCCCAGGCACAGCCCCAGCCCCAGCCCTGCCCCAGCCCAGCCCCAGCCACAACCCAGCCCCAGCCCTGGACCCAGCCCCAGATCCATCCCCAGCCCCAGCCCTGCCACAGCCCTTCCCCAGCCCCAGCCTTGCCCCAGCCCAAGCCCTAGCCCAGCCCTACCCTCAGGCCCCAGCCCCAGCCCCAGCCCTGCCCTAGACTTGGTTCCAACCCTGACCCCAGCACTGCCCTAAGCCCAGCCCCAGCCAGGCCCCAGCCCTGTCCGCAGCCCCAGCCCCACCCTCGGCCTCAGCCCAGCCCTCCCCTACCCCCAGCCCTGCCACAGCCCCGGGCCCAGCCCTGTCCCAGGCCCAGCCCAGAACCCAACCCAGCCCCAGCCCCGGCGCCAGTCCCTGCCTCAGCCCAGCCCTGCCCCAGCCCAGCCCCAACCACAACCCAGCCCTGCCCTGGACCCAGGCCCGGACCCAGCCCCAGATCCATCCCCAGCCACAGCCCTGCCCCAGCCCTGCCCTCAGCCCAGCCCCAGCCCTTCCCCAGCCCCAGCCCTAGCCCAGACCTGCCCTCAGCCCTGCCCCAGCCCAGCCCCAGCCCCAGCCCAGCCCCAGCCCTGGACCCAGCCCTAGCCCAGCCCCAGCCCCAGCCCTGCCCAAGCCCTGCCCCAGCCCTGCCCCAGTCCCAGCCCCAGCCCCAGCCCCAGCCCTGCCCTAGACTTGGTTCCAACCCTGACCCCAGCACTGCCCTGGACCCAGCCCCAGCCCAGCCCCAGCCCCAACCCTGCCCCAGCCCAGCCCCAGCCACAGCCCAGCCCCAGACCTGGACCCAGCCCCAGCCCAGCCCCAGCCCCAACCCTGCCCCAGCCCAGCCCCAGCCACAGCCCAGCCCCAGCCCTGGACCCAGCCCCAGTCGCAGCCCCGGCCCCAGCCCAGCCCCTGCCCCAGCCCCACTCCCATCCCTGCTTCCAGCCCATCCCCATCCCCACCCTGGACCCAGCCCCAGCCCCAGCCCAGCCCCAGCTCTGCCCTGGACCCACCCCCAGCCCCACCCCAGCCTCATCCCCAGCCCTGCCCCAGCCCAGCCCCACCCACGGCCCCATCCCCGGACACAGCCCAGCCCTAGCCCAGCTCTGCACAGCCACAGCCCTAACCCAGCCCTGCCCTTAGCCCTACCCCAGCCCTACCCAAGCCCTGCCCCCAGCCCCAGTCCCAGCCTCAGCCCCAGAGCAGCCCCAGCCCAGCACCTGCCCCAGCCCTACGCCAGCCCAGTCCCGGTCCCAACCCAGCCCCAGCCCTGCCCCAGCTCTGGCCCCAGCCCTGTCCCCAGCCCCGGCCCCTGCCCCAGCCCCAGACCTAGCCCAGACCTGCCCACAGCCCCAGCCACAGCCCAGCCCCAACCCTGCCCCAGCCCAGCCCCAGCCCAGCCCCAGCCCCAACCCTGCCCCAGCCCAGCCCCAGCCACAGACCAGCCCCAGCCCTGGACCCAGCCCCAGCCCAGCCCCAGCCCCAACCCTGCCCCAGCCCAGCCCCAGCCACAGCCCAGCCCCAGCCCTGGACCCAGCCCCTGCCGCAGCCCCACTCCCATCCCTGCTTCCAGCCCATCCCCATCCCCCACCCTGGACCCAGCCCCAGCCCCAGCCCAGCCCCAGCTCTGCCCTGGACCCACCCCCAGCCCCACCCCAGCCTCATCCCCAGCCCTGCCCCAGCCCCAGCCCCAGCCAGCCCCAGCTCCACACTCGGCCTCGGCCCAGCCCTGCCGTAGCCCAGCCCTGCCCCAGCCTCGGGCCCAGCCCTGTCCCAGGCCCAGCCCAGAACCCAGCCCAGCATCAACCCCGGCCCCAGCCCTGCCCCAGCCCCACCCCTAGCCTAGCCCTGCCCTCAGCCCAGCCCCAGCCCTGCCCCAGCCCCAGCCCTAGCCCAGCCCTGCCCACAGCCCCAGCCCCAGCCCCAGCCCTGCCCGAGCCCCAGGCACAGCCCCAGCCCCAGCCCTGCCCCAGCCCAGCCCCAGCCACAACCCAGCCCCAGCCCTGGACCCAGCCCCAGATCCATCCCCAGCCCCAGCCCTGCCCCAGCCCTTCCCCAGCCCCAGCCTTGCCCCAGCCCAAGCCCTAGCCCAGCCCTACCCTCAGGCCCCAGCCCTAGCCCCAGCCCCAGCCCTGCCCTAGACTTGGTTCCAACCCTGACCCCAGCCCTGTCTGCAGCCCCAGCCCCACCCTCGGCCTCAGCCCAGCCCTGCCCTACCCCTGCCCTGCCACAGCCTCGGGCCCAGCCCTGTCCCAGGCCCAGCCCAGAACCCAACCCAGCCTCAACCCCGGCCCCAGCCCTGCCCCAGCCCCACCCCTAGCCCAGCCCTGCCCTCAGCCCAGCCCCAGCCCTGCCCCAGCCCCAGCCCTAGCCCAGCCCTGCCCACAGCCCCAGCCGCAGCCCCAGCCCTGTCGCAGCAACAGCCCAGCCCCAGCCCTGGACCCAACCCCAGCCCAGCCCCAGCCAATGCCCCAGCCCCAGCCCTGCCCCAGCCCCCGCCCCATCCCTGCCACAGCCCAACCCCAGCCCCAGCCCAGCACAGCCCCAGCCCCAGCCCCAGCCCAGCCCCAGCCCTGGACCCAGCCCCAGCCCAGCACAGCCCCAGCCCCAGCCCAGCCCAGCACCAGCCCTGGACCCAGCCCCAGCCCAGCCCCAGCCCAGCCCCAGCCACAGCCCCAGCCCCAGCCCTGGACCCAGTCCCAGCCTAGTCCCAGCCCTGCCCCAGCCCAGACCCAGCCACAGCCACAGCCCCAGCCCTGCCCTCAGCCCAGCCCCAACCACAACCCAGCCCCAGCCTTGGACCCAGCCCCAGATCCATCCCGAGCCCCAGCCCTGCCCCTGCCCTACCCCAGCCCTGCCCCAGCCTCGGGCCCAGCCCTGTCCCAGGCCCAGCCCAGAACCCAGTCCAGCCTCAACCCCGTCCCCAGCCCTGCCCCAGCCCCACCCCTAGCCTAGCCCTGCCCTCAGCCCAGCCCCATCCCAGCCCCAGCCCCAGCCCCACCCTCGGCCCCAGCCCAGCCCCAGCCCCAGCCCTGCCCCAGCCCAGCCACAGCCAATGCCCAGCCCCAGCCCTGGAAACAGCCCAGCCCCAACACAGCCCCGACCACAGCCCCGGCCCCAGACACAGCCCAGACCCCGCCCCATCCCTGCCCCAGCCCAGCCCCAGCCCCAGCCCAACTCTAGCCCTGCCCCAGCCTCGGGCCCAGCCCTGCCCCAGCCCAGCCCCGCCCCAGCCACAACCCAGCCCCAGCCCTGGACCCAGCCCCAGATCCATCCCCAGCCCCAGCCCTGCCCCAGCCCTGCCCTCAGCCCAGCCCCAGCCCTTCCCCAGCCCCAGCCCTAGCCCAGAACTGCCCTCAGCCCTGCCCCAGTCCCAGCCCCAGCCCCAGTCCTGCCCCTGCCCTGGACCCAGCCACAGCCCTGCCCCAGCCCCAACCCTGCCCCAGCCCAGCCCCAGCCACAGCCCAGCCCCAGACCTGGACCCAGCCACAGCCCAGCCCCAGACCTGGACCCAGCCACAGCCCAGCCCCAGCCCCAACCCTGCCCCAGCCCAGCCCCAGCCACAGCCCAGCCCCAGCCCTGGACCCAGCCCCAGTCGCAGCCCCGGCCCCAGCCCAGCCCCTGCCGCAGCCCCACTCCCATCCCTGCTTCCAGCCCATCCCCATCCCCACCCTGGACCCAGCCCCAGCCCCAGCCCAGCCCCAGCTCTGCCCTGGACCCACCCCCAGCCCCACCCCAGCCTCATCCCCAGTCCTGCCCCAGCCCAGCCACAGCCACAGCGCAGCCCCAGCCCTGGACCCCAGCCTCGGGCCCAACCCTGCCCCAGGCCCATCCCAGACCCCAGCCCAGCCCCACCCACGGCCCCATCCCCGGACACAGCCCAGCCCTAGCCCAGCTCTGCACAGCCACAGCCCTAACCCAGCCCTGCCCTTAGCCCTACCCCAGCCCTACCCAAGCCCTGCCCCCTGCCCCAGCCCCAGACCTAGCCCAGACCTGCCCACAGCCCCAGCCACAGCCCAGCCCCAGCCCCAACCTAGCCCCAGCCCAGCCCCAGCCCCAACCCTGCCCAGCCAAGCCCCAGCCCCAACCCTGCCCCAGCCCAGCCCCAGCCACAGCCCAGCCCCCAGACCTAGCCCAGACCTGCCCACAGCCCCAGCCACAGCCCAGCCCCAGCCCCAACCTAGCCCCAGCCCAGCCCCAGCCCCAACCCTGCCCCAGCCCAGCCCCAGCCACAGCCCAGCCCCAGACCTAGCCCAGACCTGCCCACAGCCCCAGCCACAGCCCAGCCCCAGCCCCAACCTAGCCCCAGCCCAGCCCCAGCCCCAACCCTGCCCCAGCCCAGCCCCAGCCACAGCCCAGCCCCTGCCCTGGACCCAGCCCCAGCCCAGCCCCAGCCCCAACCCTGCCCCAGCCCAGCCCCAGCCACAGCCCAGCCCCAGCCCTGGACCCAGCCCCAGTCGCAGCCCCGGCCCCAGCCCAGCCCTTGCCACAGCCCCACTCCCATCCCTGCTTCCAGCCCATCCCCATCCCCACCCTGGACCCAGCCCCAGCCCCAGCCCCAGCCCCAGCCCAGCCCCAGCTCTGCCCTGGACCCACCCCCAGCCCCACCCCAGCCTCATCCCCAGCCCTGCCCCAGCCCAGTCCCCAGCCACAGCGCAGCCCCAGCCCTGGACCCCAGCCTCGGGCCCAGCCCTGCCCCAGGCCCAGCCCAGACCCCAGCCCAGCCCAACCCACGGCCCCATCCCCGGACACAGCCCAGCCCTAGCCCAGCTCTGCACAGCCACAGCCCAGACCCAGCCCTGCCCCGGCCCAGCCCTGCCCCAGCCTCGGGCCCAGCCCTGTCCCAGGCCCAGCCCAGAACCCAGCCCAGCATCAACCCCGGCCCCAGCCCCAACCCAGCCCCACCCCTAGTCTAGCCCTGAACTCAGCCCAACCCCAGCCCTGCCCCAGCCCCAGCCCTAGCCCAGCCCTGCCCACAGCCCCAGCCCCAGCCCCAGCCCCAGCCCCAGCCCAGCCCCAGGCACAGCCCCCAGCCCCAGCCCTGCCCCAGCCCAGCCCCAGCCACAACCCCAGCCCCAGCCCTGGGCCCAGCCCCAGCCTTGCCCCAGCCCAAGCCCTTGCCCAGCCCTACCCTCAGGCCCCAGCCCCAGCCCAGCCCCAGGCACAGCCCCAGCCCCAGCCCTGCCCCAGCCCAGCCCCAGCCACAACCCAGCCCCAGCCCTTCCCCAGCCCCAGCCTTGCCCCAGCCCAAGCCCTAGCCCAGCCCTACCCTCAGGCCCCAGCCCCAGCCCCAGCCCCAGCCCTGCCCTAGACTTGGTTCCAACCCTGACCCCAGCCTTGCCCTAAGCCCAGCCCCAGCCAGGCCCCAGCCCTGTCCGCAGCCCCAGCCCCACCCTCGGCCTCAGCCCAGCCCTCCCCTACCACTGCCCTGCCACAGCCTCGGGCCCAGCCCTGTCCCAGGCCCAGTCCAGAACCCAACCCAGCCTCAACCCCAACCCCAGCCCTGCCCCAGCCCCAGCCCTAGCCCAGCCCTGCCCACAGCCCCAGCCCCAGCCCTGCCCCAGCCCCAGCCCTAGCCTAGTCCTGCCCTCAGCCCAGCCCCAGCCCTGCCCCAGCCCCAGCCCTAGCCCAGCCCTGCCCACATCCCCAGCCCCAGCCCAGCCCCAGCCCTGCCCCAGCCCTTGCCCTGGACCCAGCCCCAGTCGCAGCCCCGGCCGCAGCCCAGCCCCTGCCCCAGCCCAGTCCAGAACCCAACCCAGCCTCAACCCCAGCCCCAGCCCTGCCCCAGCCCCAGCCCTGCCCCAGCCCCAGCCCTAGCCCAGCCCTGCCCACAGCCCCAGCCCCAGCCCCAGCCCAGCCCCAGGCACAGCCCCAGCCCCAGCCCTGCCCCAGCCCAGCCCCAGCCACAACCCTGCCCCAGCCCAGCCCCAGCCACAACCCAGCCCCAGCCCTGGACCCAGCCCCAGATGCATCCCCAGCCCCAGCCCTGCCCCAGCCCTTCCCCAGCCCCAGCCTTGCCCCAGCCCAAGCCCTAGCCCAGCCCTACCCTCAGGCCCCAGCCCTAGCCCCAGCCCCAGCCCTGCCCTAGACTTGGTTCCAACCCTGACCCCAGCCCTGTCCGCAGCCCCAGCCCCACCCTCGGCCTCAGCCCAGCCCTCCCCTACCCCTGCCCTGCCACAGCCTCGGGCCCAGCCCTGTCCCAGGCCCAGCCCAGAACCCAACCCAGCCTCAATCCCGGCCCCAGCCCTGCCCCAGCCCCACCCCTAGCCTAGCCCTGCCCTCAGCCCAGCCCCAGCCCTGCCCCAGCCCCACCCCTAGCCCAGCCCTGCCCACAGCCCGAGCCCCAGCCCCAGCCCAGTCGCAGCAACAGCCCAGCCCCAGCCCTGGACCCAGCCCCAGCCCAGCCCCAGCCCCAACCCTGCCCCAGCCCAGCCCCAGCCACAGCCCAGCCCCAGCCCTGGACCCAGTCCCAGCCCAGCCCCAGCCCTGCCCCAGCCCAGACCCAGCCACAGCCACAGCCCCAGCCCTGCCCTCAGCCCAGCCCCAACCACAACCCAGCCCCAGCCCTGGACCCAGCCCTAGATCCATCCCCAGCCCCAGCCCTGCCCCTGCCCTACCCCAGCCCTGCCCCAGCCTCGGGCCCAGCCCTGTCCCAGGCCCAGCCCAGAACCCAGTCCAGCCTCAACCCCGTCCCCAGCCCTGCCCCAGCCCCACCCCTAGCCTAGCCCTGCCCTCAGCCCAGCCCCATCCCAGCCCCAGCCCCAGCCCCACCCTCGGCCCCAGCCCAGCCCCAGCCCCAGCCCTGCCCCAGCCCAGCCACAGCCAATGCCCAGCCCCAGCCCTGGAAACAGCCCAGCCCCAACACAGCCCCGACCACAGCCCCGGCCCCAGACACAGCCCAGACCCCGCCCCATCCCTGCCCCAGCCCAGCCCCAGCCCCAGCCCAACTCTAGCCCTGCCCCAGCCTCGGGCCCCAGCCCTGCCCCAGCCCAGCCCCGCCCCAGCCACAACCCAGCCCCAGCCCTGGACCCAGCCCCAGATCCATCCCCAGCCCCAGCCCTGCCCCAGCCCTGCCCTCAACCCAGCCCCAGCCCTTCCCCAGCCCCAGCCCTAGCCCAGACCTGCCCTCAGCCCTGCCCCAGTCCCAGCCCCAGCCCCAGCCCTGCCCCTGCCCTGGACCCAGCCACAGCCCAGCCCCAGCCCCAACCCTGCCCCAGCCCAGCCCCAGCCACAGCCCAGCCCCAGACCTGGACCCAGCCACAGCCCAGCCCCAGCCCCAACCCTGCCCCAGCCCAGCCCCAACCACAGCCCAGCCCCAGCCCTGGACCCAGCCCCAGTCGCAGCCCCGGCCCCAGCCCAGCCCCTGCCGCAGCCCCACTCCCATCCCTGCTTCCAGCCCATCCCCATCCCCAACCTGGACCCAGCCCCAGCCCCAGCCCAGCCCCAGCTCTGCCCTGGACCCACCCCCAGCCCCACCCCAGCCTCATCCCCAGTCCTGCCCCAGCCCAGCCCCAGCCACAGCGCAGCCCCAGCCCTGGACCCCAGCCTCGGGCCCAACCCTGCCCCAGGCCCAGCCCAGACCCCAGCCCAGCCCCCACCCACGGCCCCATCCCCGGACACAGCCCAGCCCTAGCCCAGCTCTGCACAGCCACAGCCCTAACCCAGCCCTGCCCTTAGCCCTACCCCAGCCCTACCCAAGCCCTGCCCCCAGCCCCAGTCCCAGCCTCAGCCCCAGAGCAGCCCCAGCCCAGCACCTGCCCCAGCCCTACGCCAGCCCAGTCCCGGTCCCAGCCCAGCCCCAGCCCTGCCCCAGCCCCGGCCCCTGCCCCAGCCCCAGACCTAGCCCAGACCTGCCCACAGCCCCAGCCACAGCCCAGCCCCAGCCCCAACCTAGCCCCAGCCCAGCCCCAGCCCCAACCCTGCCCCAGCCCAGCCCCAGCCACAGCCCAGCCCCCTGCCCTGGACCCAGCCCCAGCCCAGCCCCAGCCCCAACCCTGCCCCAGCCCAGCCCCAGCCACAGCTCAGCCCCAGCCCTGGACCCAGCCCCAGTCGCAGCCCCGGCCCCAGCCCAGCCCTTGCCACAGCCCCACTCCCATCCCTGCTTCCAGCCCATCCCCATCCCCACCCTGGACCCAGCCCCAGCCCCAGCCCAGCCCCAGCTCTGCCCTGGACCCACCCCCAGCCCCACCCCAGCCTCATCCCCAGCCCTGCCCCAGCCCAGTCCCAGCCACAGCGCAGCCCCAGCCCTGGACCCCAGCCTCGGGCCCAGCCCTGCCCCAGGCCCAGCCCAGACCCCAGCCCAGCCCAACCCACGGCCCCATCCCCGGACACAGCCCAGCCCTAGCCCAGCTCTGCACAGCCACAGCCCAGACCCAGCCCTGCCCCGGCCCAGCCCTGTTCGCAGACCCAGCCCCACACTCGGCCTCAGCCCAGCCCTGCCCTACCCCAGCCCTGCAGCCCTGCCCCAGCCTCGGGCCCAGCCCTGTCCCAGGCCCAGCCCAGAACCCAGCCCAGCATCAACCCCGGCCCCAGCCCTGCCCCAGCCCCACCCCTAGCCTAGCCCTGAACTCAGCCCAGCCCCAGCCCTGCCCCAGCCCCAGCCCCAGCCCAGCCCCAGGCACAGCCCCAGCCCCAGCCCTGCCCCAGCCCAGCCCCAGCCACAACCCAGCCCCAGTCCTGGGCCCAGCCCCAGCCTTGCCCCAGCCCAAGCCCTAGCCCAGCCCTACCCTCAGGCCCCAGCCCCAGCCCAGCCCCAGGCACAGCCCCAGCCCCAGCCCTGCCCCAGCCCAGCCCCAGCCACAACCCAGCCCCAGCCCTTCCCCAGCCCCAGCCTTGCCCCAGCCCAAGCCCTAGCCCAGCCCTACCCTCAGGCCCCAGCCCCAGCCCCAGCCCCAGCCCTGCCCTAGACTTGGTTCCAACCCTGACCCCAGCCTTGCCCTAAGCCCAGCCCCAGCCAGGCCCCAGCCCTGTCCGCAGCCCCAGCCCCACCCTCGGCCTCAGCCCAGCCCTCCCCTACCACTGCCCTGCCACAGCCTCGGGCCCAGCCCTGTCCCAGGCCCAGTCCAGAACCCAACCCAGCCTCAACCCCAACCCCAGCCCTGCCCCAGCCCCAGCCCTAGCCCAGCCCTGCCCACAGCCCCAGCCCTGCCCCAGCCCCACCCCTAGCCCAGCCCTGCCCACAGCCCCAGCCCCAGCCCTGCCCCAGCCCCAGCCCTAGCCTAGCCCTGCCCTCAGCCCAGCCCCAGCCATGCCCCAGCCCCAGCCCTAGCCCAGCCCTGCCCACAGCCCCAGCCCCAGCCCAGCCCCAGCCCTGCCCCAGCCCCAGCCCTGGACCCAGCCCCAGTCGCAGCCCCGGCCGCAGCCCAGCCCCTGCCGCAGCCCAGCCCCAGCCCCAGCCCCAGCCCAGCCCCAGGCACAGCCCCAGCCCCAGCCCTGCCCCAGCCCAGCCCCAGTCACAACCCAGCCCCAGCCCTGCCCCAGCCCTTCCCCAGCCCCAGCCTTGCCCCAGCCCAGGCCCTAGCCCAGCCCTACCCTCAGGCCCCAGCCCCAGCCCCAGCCCCAGCCCTGCCCTAGACTTGGTTCCAACCCTGAACCCAGCCCTGTCCGCAGCCCCAGCCCCACCCACGGCCCCAGCCCTGTCCCAGGCCCAGCCCAGAACCCAACCCAGCCTCAACCCCGGCCCCAGCCCTGCCCCAGCCCCAACCCTAGCCTAGCCCTGCCCACAGCCCCAGCCCCAGCCCCCGCCCAGCCGCAGCCACAGCCCAGCCCCAGCCCTGGACCCAGCCCCAGCCCAGCCCCAGCCCAGCCCCAGCCAATGCCCCAGCCCCAGCCCTGCCCCAGCCCCCGCCCCATCCCTGCCACAGCCCAACCCCAGCCCCAGCCCAGCACAGCCCCAGCCCCAGCCCCAGCCCCAGCCCAGCCCCAGCCCTGGACCCAGCCCCAGCCCAGCCCCAGCCCAGCCCCAGCCACAGCCCCAGCCCCAGCCCCAGCCCTGGACCCAGTCCCAGCCCAGCCCCAGCCCTGCCCCAGCCCAGACCCAGCCACAGCCACAGCCCCAGCCCTGCCCTCAGCCCAGCCCCAACCACAACCCAGCCCCAGCCCTGGACCCAGCCCCAGATCCATCCCCAGCCCCAGCCCTGCCCCAGCCCTGCCCTCAGCCCAGCCCCAGCACTTCCCCAGCCCCAGCCCTAGCCCAGACCTGCCCTCAGCCCTGCCCCAGTCCCAGCCCCAGCCCCAGCTCTGCCCCTGCCCTGGACCCAGCCACAGCCCAGCCCCAGCCCCAACCCTGCCCCAGCCCAGCCCCAGCCACAGCCCAGCCCCAGCCCTGGACCCAGTCCAAGCCCAGCCCCAGCCCTGCCCCAGCTCTGGCCCCAGCCCTGTCCCCAGCCCCGGCCCCTGCCCCAGCCCCAGACCTAGCCCAGACCTGCCCACAGCCCCAGCCACAGCCCAGCCCCAGCCCCAACCTAGCCCCAGCCCAGCCCCAGCCCCAACCCTGCCCCAGCCCAGCCCCAGCCACAGCCCAGCCCCTGCCCTGGACCCAGCCCCAGCCCAGCCCCAGCCCCAACCCTGCCCCAGCCCAGCCCCAGCCACAGCCCAGCCCCAGCCCTGGACCCAGTCCCAGCCCAGCCCCAGCCCTGCCCCAGCCCAGACCCAGCCACAGCCACAGCCCCAGCCCAACTCTAGCCCTGCCCCAGCCTCGGGCCCAGCCCTGCCCACAGCCCCAGCCCCAGCCCTGCCCCAGCCCCAGCCCTAGCCTAACCCTGCCCTCAGCCCAGCCCCAGCCCTGCCCCAGCCCCAGCCCTAGCCCAGCCCTGCCCACAGCCCCAGCCCCTGCCCAGCCCCAGCCCTGCCCCAGCCCCAGCCCTGGACCCAGCCCCAGTCGCAGCCCCGGCCCCAGCCCAGCCCCTGCCGCAGCCCAGGCCCAGCCCCAACCCTGCCCCAGCCCAGCCCCAGCCACAGCCCAGCCCCAGCCCTGGACCCAGCCCCAGTCGCAGCCCCGGCCCCAGCCCAGCCCCTGCCGCAGCCCCACTCCCATCCCTGCTTCCAGCCCATCCCCATCCCCACCCTGGACCCAGCCCCAGCCCCAGCCCAGCCTCATCCCCAGCCCTGCCCCAGCCCAGCCCCAGCCACAGCGCAGCCCCAGCCCTGGACCCCAGCCTCGGGCCCAACCCTGCCCCAGGCCCAGCCCAGACCCCAGCCCAGCCCCACCCACGGCCCCATCCCCGGACACAGCCCAGCCCTAGCCCAGCTCTGCACAGCCACAGCCCTAACCCAGCCCTGCCCTTAGCCCTACCCCAGCCCTACCCAAGCCCTGCCCCCAGCCCCAGTCCCAGCCTCAGCCCCAGAGTAGCCCCAGCCCAGCAACTGCCCCAGCCCTACGCCAGCCCAGTCCTGGTCCCAGCCCAGCCCCTGCCCTGCCCCAGCTCTGGCCCCAGCCATGTCCCCAGCCCCGGCCCCTGCCCCAGCCCCAGACCTAGCCCAGACCTGCCCACAGCCCCAGCACCAGCCCAGCCCCAGCCCCAACCCAGCCCCAGCCCAGCCCCAGCCCCAACCCTGCCCACAGCCCCAGCCCCAGCCCAGCCCCAGCCCCAACCCAGCCCCAGCCCAGCCCTGCCCCAGGCCCCAGCCCAGACCCCAGCCCAGCCCCACCCACGGCCCCATCCCTGGACACAGCCCAGCCCTAGCCCAGCTCTGCACAGCCACAGCCCAGCCCCAGCCCTGCCCCGGCCTAGCCCTGTTCGCAGCCCCAGCCCCACACTCGGCCTCAGCCCAGCCCTGCCCTACCCCAGCCCTGTCCCAGCCTCGGGCCCAGCCCTGTCCCAGGCCCAGCCCAGAACCCAGCCCAGCCTCAACCCCGTCCCCAGCCCTGCCCCAGCCCCACCCCTAGCCTAGCCCTGCCCTCAGCCCAGCCCCAGCCCTGCCCCAGCCCCAGCCCTAGCCCAGCCCTGCCCACAGCCCCAGCCCCAGCCCCAGCCCAGCCCCAGGCACAGCCCCAGCCCCAGCCCAGCCCCAGGCACAGCCCCAGCCACAACGCAGCCCCAGCCCTGGACCCAGCCCCAGATCCATCCCCACCCCCAGCCCTAGCCCAGCCCTGCCCACAGCCCCAGCCCAAGCCCTAGCCCAGCCCTACCCTCAGGCCCCAGCCCCAGCCCCAGCCCCAGCCCTGCCCTAGACTTGGTTCCAACCCTGACCCCAGCCCTGCCCTAAGCCCAGCCCCAGCCAGGCCCCAGCCCTGTCCGCAGCCCCAGCCCCACCCTCGGCCTCAGCCCAGCCCTCCTCTACCCCTGCCCTGCCACAGCCTCGGGCCCAGCCCTGTCCCAGGCCCAGCCCAGAAACCAACCCAGCCTCAACCCCGGCCCCAGCCCTGCCCCAGCCCCAGCCCTAGCCCAGCCCTGCCCACAGCCCCAGCCCCAGCCCTGCCCACAGCCCCAGCCCCAGCCCAGCCACAGCCCTGCCCCAGCCCCAGCCCTAGCCCAGCCCTGCCCACTGCCCCAGCCCCAGCCCTGTGCCAGCCCAGCCCCTAGCCTAGCCCTGCCCTCAGCCCAGCCCCAACCCTGCCCCAGCCCCAGCCCCAGCCCAGCCCCAGCCAATGCCCCAGCCCCAGCCCAGCCCCAGCCCAGCCCCAGACCTAGCTCAGCCCCAGCCCCAGCCCTGCCCCAGCCCAGACCCGGCCACAGCCACAGCCCCAGCCCTGCCCTCAGCCCAGCCCCAACCACAACCCAGCCCCAGCCCTAGACCCAGCCCCAGATCCATCCCCAGCCCCAGCCCTGTCCCTGCCCTACCCCAGCCCTGCCCCAGCCCTGCCCTCAGCCCAGTTCCAGCCATCCCCAGCCCCAGCCCTAGCCCAGACCAGCCCTCAGCCCAGCCCCAGCCACAGTCCAGCCCCAGCCCTGGACCCAGCCCTAGCCCAGCCCCAGCCCCAGCCCTGCCCAAGCCATGCCCCAGCCTTTCCCCAGTCCCAGCCCCAGCCCTGCCCCTGCCCTGGACCCAGCCCTAGCCCAGCCCCAGCCCCAGCCCTGCCCAAGCCATGCCCCAACCCTGCCCCTGCCCCAGCCACAGCCACAGCCCAGCCCCAGCCCTGGACCCAGCCCCAGTCGCAGCCCCGGCCCCAGCCCAGACCCTAGCCCAGCCTCAGCCCCTGCTCCAGTCCCCGCCCCAGCCCAGCCCTGCTCCCAGCCCCGGCCCCAGCCCCGGCTCCAGTCCCAAACCTGCCCCAGCCCAGCCCAGAACCCAGCCCAGCACCAGCCCCGGCCCCAGCACTGCCGCAGCCCCAGCCCCACCCCCAGCCCTAGCCCAGCCCCTGCCGCAGCCCCACTCCCATCCCTGCTTCCAGCCCATCCCCAACCCCACCCTGGACCCAGCCCCAGCCCCAGCCCAGCCCCAGCTCTGCCCTGGACCCACCCCCAGCCCCACCCCAGCCTCATCCCCAGCCCTGCCCCAGCCCAGCCCCGGCCCCAGCCCAGCCCCACTCCCATCCCTGCCCCCAGCACTGCCCCAGCCCAGCCCCGGCCCCAGCCCAGCCCCACTCCCATCCCTGCCCCCAGCCCTGCCCTCAGCCCAGCCCCAGACCTAGCCCAGCCCTGCCCTCAGCCCAGGCCCGGCCCAGCCCCCAGCCCAGCCCCTCCCACGGCCCCAGCCCCGGCCCCAGCCCAGCCCCAGCCCAGCCACAGCCCCAGCCCTGCCCCAACCCCCACCCCATCCCTGCCCCAGCCCAGCCCCAGCCCCAGCCCAGCACAGCCCCAGCCCCACTCCTGCCCCACCCCAGCCCCCATCTCCAGCCACAGCCCAACCCCAGCCCTGGACCCAGCCCTAGCCCTAGCCCAGCCCAGACGCAGACCCAGCCACAGCCCAGCCCTAGCCCAGCCCTGCCCCAGCCCCGGCCCCAGCCCAGTCCCTGCCCAGCCCCACTCCCATCCCTGCCCACAGCCCTGGACTCAGCCCCAGATCCATCCCCAGCCCCAGCCCTGCCCCAGCCCTGCCCTCAGCCCAGCCCCAGCCCTTCCCCAGCCCCAGCCCTAGCCCAGACCTGCCCTCAGCCCCAGCCCCAGCCCAGCCCCAGCCACAGCCCAGCCCCAGCCCTGGACCCAGCCCCAGTCGCAGCCCCGGCCCCAGCCCAGACCCTAGCCCAGCCTCAGCCCCGGCTCCAGTCCCCGCCCCAGCCCAGCCCAGCACCAGCCCCAGCCCCAGCCCCACCCTCGGCCCCAGCCACAGCCCAACCCCAGCCCTGGACCCAGCCCCAGCCCTGCCCCAGCCCTGGACTAAGCCCCAGCCGCAGCCCCGGCCCCAGCCCAGCCCTAGCCCAGCCTTGCCCCAGCCCCAGCCCCAGCCCAGCCCCAGCCCCATCCCCGGCCCCAGCCCAGCCCCTACCCAGCCCCCACTCACATCCCTGCCCCCAGCCGTGCCCCAGCCCCAGCCCCAGCCCCAGCCCTAGCCCAGCCCTGCCCACAGCCCCAGCCCCAGCCCCACTCCAGCCCCAGCCCTGGACCCAGCCCCAGCCCAGCCCCAGCCAAAGCCCCAGCCCCAGCCCTGCCCCAGCACAGCCCCAGCCCCAGCCCCAGCCCTGCCCCAGCCCTGGACCCAGCCCCAGCCCAGCCCCAGCCCAGCCCCAGCCCTGCCCCAACCCCCGCCCCATCCCTGCCCCAGCCCAGCCCCAGCCCCAGCCCAGCACAGCCCCAGCCCCACTCCTGCCCCACCCCAGCCCCCATCCCCAGCCACAGCCCAACCCCAGCCCTGGACCCAGCCCTAGCCCTAGCCCAGCCCAGACGCAGGCCCAGCCACAGCCCAGCCCCAGCCCAGTCCCTGCCCAGCCCCACTCCCATCCCTGCCCACAGCCCTGCCCCAGCCAAAGCCCCAGCCCCAGCCCCAGCCACAGCCCAGCCCCAGCCCCTGCCCCAACCTCGGCCCCAGCCCAGCCCCTGCCCAGCCCCACTCCCATCCCTGCCCCCAGCCCTGCCCCAGCCCCAGACCCAGACCCAGCCCTTCCCCCAGCCCAGCCCCAGCCCAAGGCCCAGCCTCCAGCCTAGTCCTGCCCCAGCCCCGGCCCCAACCCATCCCCAGCCCCGGCCCCAACCTCAGTCCCAGCCCTGCTCCCAGCCCCGGTCCCAGCTCCGGCTCCAACCCTACCCCAGCCCTGCCCTCAGCCCCAGCCCCAGCCCCAGCCCTGCGCCGGCCCAGCCCCAGCCCCAGCCCAGCCCCTGCCCTGGACCCAGCCCCAGCCCAGCCCCAGCCGCAGCCCCAGCCCTGCCCAAGCCCTGCCCCAGCCCTGCCCCAGCCCAGCCCCAGCACCAGCCCCAGCCTAGCCCCTGCCCTGGACCCAGCCCCAGCCCCTGACCAGCCCCAGCCTTAGCCCTGCCCCCAGCCCAGCCCCATCCCCAACCTGGACCCAGCCCCAGCCCCAGCCCCAGCCCTGCCCCAGCCCAGACCCAGACTCGGGTCTAGCCCAGGCCCTGCCCTGGACCCAGCCCCAGCCCCAGCCCTGCCCCAGCCCCAGCCCTGCGCCAGCCCAGCACCAACCCCAGCCCAGCCCCGGCCCTGGACCCAGCCCCTGCCCTAACCCAGCCCCAGCCCAGCCCCAGCCAACACCCAGCCCCAGCCCTGCCCCAAGCCCAGCCCCATCCCCATCCTGGACCCAGCCCCAGCCACCACCCAGCCCCAGCCCTGCCCCAGCCCCAGCCCTAGCCCAGCCCTGCCCACAGCCCCAGCCCCAGCCCCAGCCCAGCCCCAGGCACAGCCCCAGCCCCAGCCCTGCCCCAGCCCAGCCCCAGCCACAACCCTGCCCCAGCCCAGCCCCAGCCACAACCCAGCCCCAGCCCTGGACCCAGCCCCAGATGCATCCCCAGCCCCAGCCCTGCCCCAGCCCTTCCCCAGCCCCAGCCTTGCCCCAGCCCAAGCCCTAGCCCAGCCCTACCCTCAGGCCCCAGCCCTAGCCCCAGCCCCAGCCCTGCCCTAGACTTGGTTCCAACCCTGACCCCAGCCCTGTCCGCAGCCCCAGCCCCACCCTCGGCCTCAGCCCAGCCCTCCCCTACCCCTGCCCTGCCACAGCCTCGGGCCCAGCCCTGTCCCAGGCCCAGCCCAGAACCCAACCCAGCCTCAATCCCGGCCCCAGCCCTGCCCCAGCCCCACCCCTAGCCTAGCCCTGCCCTCAGCCCAGCCCCAGCCCTGCCCCAGCCCCACCCCTAGCCCAGCCCTGCCCACAGCCCGAGCCCCAGCCCCAGCCCAGTCGCAGCAACAGCCCAGCCCCAGCCCTGGACCCAGCCCCAGCCCAGCCCCAGCCCCAACCCTGCCCCAGCCCAGCCCCAGCCACAGCCCAGCCCCAGCCCTGGACCCAGTCCCAGCCCAGCCCCAGCCCTGCCCCAGCCCAGACCCAGCCACAGCCACAGCCCCAGCCCTGCCCTCAGCCCAGCCCCAACCACAACCCAGCCCCAGCCCTGGACCCAGCCCTAGATCCATCCCCAGCCCCAGCCCTGCCCCTGCCCTACCCCAGCCCTGCCCCAGCCTCGGGCCCAGCCCTGTCCCAGGCCCAGCCCAGAACCCAGTCCAGCCTCAACCCCGTCCCCAGCCCTGCCCCAGCCCCACCCCTAGCCTAGCCCTGCCCTCAGCCCAGCCCCATCCCAGCCCCAGCCCCAGCCCCACCCTCGGCCCCAGCCCAGCCCCAGCCCCAGCCCTGCCCCAGCCCAGCCACAGCCAATGCCCAGCCCCAGCCCTGGAAACAGCCCAGCCCCAACACAGCCCCGACCACAGCCCCGGCCCCAGACACAGCCCAGACCCCGCCCCATCCCTGCCCCAGCCCAGCCCCAGCCCCAGCCCAACTCTAGCCCTGCCCCAGCCTCGGGCCCAGCCCTGCCCCAGCCCAGCCCCGCCCCAGCCACAACCCAGCCCCAGCCCTGGACCCAGCCCCAGATCCATCCCCAGCCCCAGCCCTGCCCCAGCCCTGCCCTCAACCCAGCCCCAGCCCTTCCCCAGCCCCAGCCCTAGCCCAGACCTGCCCTCAGCCCTGCCCCAGTCCCAGCCCCAGCCCCAGCCCTGCCCCTGCCCTGGACCCAGCCACAGCCCAGCCCCAGCCCCAACCCTGCCCCAGCCCAGCCCCAGCCACAGCCCAGCCCCAGACCTGGACCCAGCCACAGCCCAGCCCCAGCCCCAACCCTGCCCCAGCCCAGCCCCAACCACAGCCCAGCCCCAGCCCTGGACCCAGCCCCAGTCGCAGCCCCGGCCCCAGCCCAGCCCCTGCCGCAGCCCCACTCCCATCCCTGCTTCCAGCCCATCCCCATCCCCAACCTGGACCCAGCCCCAGCCCCAGCCCAGCCCCAGCTCTGCCCTGGACCCACCCCCAGCCCCACCCCAGCCTCATCCCCAGTCCTGCCCCAGCCCAGCCCCAGCCACAGCGCAGCCCCAGCCCTGGACCCCAGCCTCGGGCCCAACCCTGCCCCAGGCCCAGCCCAGACCCCAGCCCAGCCCCACCCACGGCCCCATCCCCGGACACAGCCCAGCCCTAGCCCAGCTCTGCACAGCCACAGCCCTAACCCAGCCCTGCCCTTAGCCCTACCCCAGCCCTACCCAAGCCCTGCCCCCAGCCCCAGTCCCAGCCTCAGCCCCAGAGCAGCCCCAGCCCAGCACCTGCCCCAGCCCTACGCCAGCCCAGTCCCGGTCCCAGCCCAGCCCCAGCCCTGCCCCAGCCCCGGCCCCTGCCCCAGCCCCAGACCTAGCCCAGACCTGCCCACAGCCCCAGCCACAGCCCAGCCCCAGCCCCAACCTAGCCCCAGCCCAGCCCCAGCCCCAACCCTGCCCCAGCCCAGCCCCAGCCACAGCCCAGCCCCTGCCCTGGACCCAGCCCCAGCCCAGCCCCAGCCCCAACCCTGCCCCAGCCCAGCCCCAGCCACAGCTCAGCCCCAGCCCTGGACCCAGCCCCAGTCGCAGCCCCGGCCCCAGCCCAGCCCTTGCCACAGCCCCACTCCCATCCCTGCTTCCAGCCCATCCCCATCCCCACCCTGGACCCAGCCCCAGCCCCAGCCCAGCCCCAGCTCTGCCCTGGACCCACCCCCAGCCCCACCCCAGCCTCATCCCCAGCCCTGCCCCAGCCCAGTCCCAGCCACAGCGCAGCCCCAGCCCTGGACCCCAGCCTCGGGCCCAGCCCTGCCCCAGGCCCAGCCCAGACCCCAGCCCAGCCCAACCCACGGCCCCATCCCCGGACACAGCCCAGCCCTAGCCCAGCTCTGCACAGCCACAGCCCAGACCCAGCCCTGCCCCGGCCCAGCCCTGTTCGCAGACCCAGCCCCACACTCGGCCTCAGCCCAGCCCTGCCCTACCCCAGCCCTGCCCCAGCCTCGGGCCCAGCCCTGTCCCAGGCCCAGCCCAGAACCCAGCCCAGCATCAACCCCGGCCCCAGCCCTGCCCCAGCCCCACCCCTAGCCTAGCCCTGAACTCAGCCCAGCCCCAGCCCTGCCCCAGCCCCAGCCCCAGCCCAGCCCCAGGCACAGCCCCAGCCCCAGCCCTGCCCCAGCCCAGCCCCAGCCACAACCCAGCCCCAGTCCTGGGCCCAGCCCCAGCCTTGCCCCAGCCCAAGCCCTAGCCCAGCCCTACCCTCAGGCCCCAGCCCCAGCCCAGCCCCAGGCACAGCCCCAGCCCCAGCCCTGCCCCAGCCCAGCCCCAGCCACAACCCAGCCCCAGCCCTTCCCCAGCCCCAGCCTTGCCCCAGCCCAAGCCCTAGCCCAGCCCTACCCTCAGGCCCCAGCCCCAGCCCCAGCCCTGCCCTAGACTTGGTTCCAACCCTGAACCCAGCCCTGTCCGCAGCCCCAGCCCCACCCACGGCCCCAGCCCTGTCCCAGGCCCAGCCCAGAACCCAACCCAGCCTCAACCCCGGCCCCAGCCCTGCCCCAGCCCCAACCCTAGCCTAGCCCTGCCCACAGCCCCAGCCCCAGCCCCCGCCCAGCCGCAGCCACAGCCCAGCCCCAGCCCTGGACCCAGCCCCAGCCCAGCCCCAGCCCAGCCCCAGCCAATGCCCCAGCCCCAGCCCTGCCCCAGCCCCCGCCCCATCCCTGCCACAGCCCAACCCCAGCCCCAGCCCAGCACAGCCCCAGCCCCAGCCCCAGCCCCAGCCCAGCCCCAGCCCTGGACCCAGCCCCAGCCCAGCCCCAGCCCAGCCCCAGCCACAGCCCCAGCCCCAGCCCCAGCCCTGGACCCAGTCCCAGCCCAGCCCCAGCCCTGCCCCAGCCCAGACCCAGCCACAGCCACAGCCCCAGCCCTGCCCTCAGCCCAGCCCCAACCACAACCCAGCCCCAGCCCTGGACCCAGCCCCAGATCCATCCCCAGCCCCAGCCCTGCCCCAGCCCTGCCCTCAGCCCAGCCCCAGCACTTCCCCAGCCCCAGCCCTAGCCCAGACCTGCCCTCAGCCCTGCCCCAGTCCCAGCCCCAGCCCCAGCTCTGCCCCTGCCCTGGACCCAGCCACAGCCCAGCCCCAGCCCCAACCCTGCCCCAGCCCAGCCCCAGCCACAGCCCAGCCCCAGCCCTGGACCCAGTCCAAGCCCAGCCCCAGCCCTGCCCCAGCTCTGGCCCCAGCCCTGTCCCCAGCCCCGGCCCCTGCCCCAGCCCCAGACCTAGCCCAGACCTGCCCACAGCCCCAGCCACAGCCCAGCCCCAGCCCCAACCTAGCCCCAGCCCAGCCCCAGCCCCAACCCTGCCCCAGCCCAGCCCCAGCCACAGCCCAGCCCCTGCCCTGGACCCAGCCCCAGCCCAGCCCCAGCCCCAACCCTGCCCCAGCCCAGCCCCAGCCACAGCCCAGCCCCAGCCCTGGACCCAGTCCCAGCCCAGCCCCAGCCCTGCCCCAGCCCAGACCCAGCCACAGCCACAGCCCCAGCCCAACTCTAGCCCTGCCCCAGCCTCGGGCCCAGCCCTGCCCACAGCCCCAGCCCCAGCCCTGCCCCAGCCCCAGCCCTAGCCTAACCCTGCCCTCAGCCCAGCCCCAGCCCTGCCCCAGCCCCAGCCCTAGCCCAGCCCTGCCCACAGCCCCAGCCCCTGGCCAGCCCCAGCCCTGCCCCAGCCCCAGCCCTGGACCCAGCCCCAGTCGCAGCCCCGGCCCCAGCCCCAGCCCAGCCCCTGCCCAGCCACATTGACATCCCTGCCCCCATCCCTACCCACAGCCCCAGCCCCAGCCCCACACCAGCCCCAGCCCTGGACCCAGCCCCAGCCCAGCCCCAGCCAAAGCCCCAGACCCAGCCCTGCCCCAGCCCAGCCCCAGCCCTGCCCCAGCCCTGGACCCAGCCCCAGCCCAGCCCCAGCCCAGCCACAGCCACAGCCCCAGCCCCAGCCCCAGCCCCAGCCCTGCCCCAACCCCCACCCCATCCCTGCCCCAGCCCACCCCCAGCCCCGGCCCAGCACAGACCCAGCCCCACTCCTGCCCCACCCCAGCCCCCATCCCCAGCCACAGCCCAACCCCAGCCCTGGACCCAGCCCTAGCCCTAGCCCAGCCCAGACGCAGGCCCAGCCACAGCCCAGCCCTAGCCCAGCCCTGCCCCAGCCCCGGCCCCAGCCCAGTCCCTGCCCAGCACCACTCCCATCCCTGCCCCCAGCCCTACCCACAGCCCCAGCCCCAGCCCCACACCAGCCCCAGCCCTGGACCCAGCCCCAGCCCAGCCCCAGCCAAAGCCCCAGCCCCAGCCCTGCCCCAGCCCTGCCCTCAGCCCAGCCCCAGCCCTGCCCTCAGTCCCAGCCCCAGCCCAACCCCAGCCCAGCCCCAGCCACAGCCCAGCCCTAGCCGAAGGCCCAGCCCTAGCCCAGCCCCAGCCCCAGCCCTGCCCAAGCCCTGCCCCAGCCCTGCCCCAGTCCCAGCCCCTGCCCCAGCCCAGCCCCTGCCCCAGCCCAGCACAGCCCCAGCCCCAGCCACAGCCCCAGCCCCAGCCCCAGCCCCAGCCCTGGACGCAGCCCCAGCCCAGCCCCAGCCACAGCCCAGCCCCAGCCCTGGACACAGCCCCAGATCCAGCCCCAGCCCCAGCCCTGCCCCAGCCCTGCCCTCAGCCCAGCCCCAGCCCTTCCCCAGCCCCAGCCCTAGCCCAGACCTGCCCTCAGCCCCAGCCCCAGCCCAGCCCCAGCCACAGCCCAGCCCCAGCCCTGGACCCTGCCCCGGCCCCAGCCCAGTCCCTGCCCAGCACCACTCCCATCCCTGCCCCCAGCCCTGCCCTAGCACCAGCCCAGCCCTAGCCCAGCCCTGCCCCAGCCCCGGCCCCAGCCCAGTCCCAGCCCAGCACCACTCCCATCCCTGCCCCCAGCCCTGCCCCAGCCCCAGCCCCAGCCACAGCCACAGCCCAGCCCCAGCCCCAGCCCCAGCCTCACCCCCGGCCCCAGCCCAGCCCCTGCCCAGCCCCACTCCCATCCCTGCCCCCAGCCCTGCCCCAGCCCCAGCCCCAGCCCCAGCCCTGCCCCCAGCCCAGCCCCAGCCCAAGGCCCAGCCTCCAGCCTAGTCCTGCCCCAGCCCCGGCCCCAACCCAGCCCCAGCCCCGGCCCCAACCTCAGTCCCACCCCTGCTCACAGCCCTGGTCCCAGCTCCGGCTCCAACCCTACCCCAGCCCTGCCCTCAGCCCCAGCCCCAGCCCTGCACCGGCCCAGCCCCAGCCCCAGCCCAGCCCCAGCTCTGGCCCCAGCCGTGTCCCCAGCCCCGGCCCCTGCCCCAGCCCCAGCCCAGCCCAGGCCTGCCCTCAGCCCCAGCCACAGCCCAGCCCCAGCCCTGGACCCAGCCCCAGCCCCAGCCCCAGCCCCAGCCCCAGCCCAGCCCTAGCCGAAGGCCCAGCCCTAGCCCAGCCCCAGCCCCAGCCCTGCCCAAGCCCTGCCCCAGCCCTGCCCCAGTCCCAGACACTGCCCCAGCCCAGCCCCTGCCCCAGCCCAGCACAGCCCCAGCCCCAGACACAGCCCCAGCCCCAGCCCCAGCCCTGGACCCAGCCCCAGCCCAGTCCCACCACAGCCCAACCCCAGCCCTGGACTAAGCCCCAGCCCCAGCCCCGGCCCCAGCCCCAGCCCAGCCCTAGCCCAGCCTTGCCCCAGCCCCAGCCACAGCCCAGCCCCAGCCCCAGCCCCACCCCCAGCCCCAGCCCAGCCCCTGCCCTGCCCCACTCACATCCCTGCCCCCAGCCCTGCCCCAGCCCTGCCCTCAGCCCAGCCCCAGCCCTACCCCAGCCCCAGCCCTGGACCCAGCCCCAGTTTCAGCCCCGGCCCCAGCCCAGACCCTAGCCCAGCCTCAGCCCCGGCTCCAGTCCCCACCCCAGCCCAGCCCAGCACCAGCCCCAGCCCCAGCCCCACCCTCGGCCCCAGCCACAGCCCAACCCCAGCCCTGGACCCAGCCCCAGCCCTGCCCCAGCCCTGGACTAAGCCCCAGCCGCAGCCCCGGCCCCAGCCCAGCCCTAGCCCAGCCTTGCCCCAGCCCCAGCCACAGCCCAGCCCCAGCCCCAGCCCCACCCCCAGCCCCAGCCCAGCCCCTGCCCAGCCACATTGACATCCCTGCCCCCATCCCTACCCACAGCCCCAGCCCCAGCCCCACACCAGCCCCAGCCCTGGACCCAGCCCCAGCCCAGCCCCAGCAAAAGCCCCAGCCCCAGCCCTGCCCCAGCCCAGCCACAGCCCTGCCCCAGCCCTGGACCCAGCCCCAGCCCAGCCCCAGCCCAGCCACAGCCACAGCCCCAGCCCCAGCCCCAGCCCCAGCCCCAGCCCTGCCCCAACCCCCACCCCATCCCTGCCCCAGCCCACCCCCAGCCCCAGCCCAGCACAGCCCCAGCCCCACTCCTGCCCCACCCCAGCCCCCATCCCCAGCCACAGCCCAACCCCAGCCCTGGACCCAGCCCTAGCCCTAGCCCAGCCCAGACGCAGGCCCAGCCACAGCCCAGCCCTAGCCCAGCCCTGCCCCAGCCCCGGCCCCAGCCCAGTCCCTGCCCAGCACCACTCCCATCCCTGCCCCCAGCCCTACCCACAGCCCCAGCCCCAGCCCCACACCAGCCCCAGCCCTGGACCCAGCCCCAGCCCAGCCCCAGCCAAAGCCCCAGCCCCAGCCCTGCCCCAGCCCTGCCCTCAGCCCAGCCCCAGCCCTGCCCTCAGTCCCAGCCCCAGCCCAACCCCAGCCCAGCCCCAGCCACAGCCCAGCCCTAGCCGAAGGCCCAGCCCTAGCCCAGCCCCAGCCCCAGCCCTGCCCAAGCCCTGCCCCAGCCCTGCCCCAGTCCCAGCCCCTGCCCCAGCCCAGCCCCTGCCCCAGCCCAGCACAGCCCCAGCCCCAGCCACAGCCCCAGCCCCAGCCCCAGCCCCAGCCCTGGACGCAGCCCCAGCCCAGCCCCAGCCACAGCCCAGCCCCAGCCCTGGACACAGCCCCAGATCCAGCCCCAGCCCCAGCCCTGCCCCAGCCCTGCCCTCAGCCCAGCCCCAGCCCTTCCCCAGCCCCCAGCCCTAGCCCAGACCTGCCCTCAGCCCCAGCCCCAGCCCAGCCCCAGCCACAGCCCAGCCCCAGCCCTGGACCCTGCCCCGGCCCCAGCCCAGTCCCTGCCCAGCACCACTCCCATCCCTGCCCCAGCCCTGCCCTAGCACCAGCCCAGCCCTAGCCCAGCCCTGCCCCAGCCCCGGCCCCAGCCCAGTCCCAGCCCAGCACCACTCCCATCCCTGCCCCCAGCCCTGCCCCAGCCCCAGCCCCAGCCACAGCCACAGCCCAGCCCCAGCCCCAGCCCCAGCCTCACCCCCGGCCCCAGCCCAGCCCCTGCCCAGCCCCACTCCCATCCCTGCCCCCAGCCCTGCCCCAGCCCCAGCCCCAGCCCCAGCCCTGCCCCCAGCCCAGCCCCAGCCCAAGGCCCAGCCTCCAGCCTAGTCCTGCCCCAGCCCCGGCCCCAACCCAGCCCCAGCCCCGGCCCCAACCTCAGTCCCACCCCTGCTCACAGCCCTGGTCCCAGCTCCGGCTCCAACCCTACCCCAGCCCTGCCCTCAGCCCCAGCCCCAGCCCTGCACCGGCCCAGCCCCAGCCCCAGCCCAGCCCCAGCTCTGGCCCCAGCCGTGTCCCCAGCCCCGGCCCCTGCCCCAGCCCCAGCCCAGCCCAGGCCTGCCCTCAGCCCCAGCCACAGCCCAGCCCCAGCCCTGGACCCAGCCCCAGCCCCAGCCCCAGCCCCAGCCCCAGCCCAGCCCTAGCCGAAGGCCCAGCCCTAGCCCAGCCCCAGCCCCAGCCCTGCCCAAGCCCTGCCCCAGCCCTGCCCCAGTCCCAGACACTGCCCCAGCCCAGCCCCTGCCCCAGCCCAGCACAGCCCCAGCCCCAGACACAGCCCCAGCCCCAGCCCCAGCCCTGGACCCAGCCCCAGCCCAGTCCCACCACAGCCCAACCCCAGCCCTGGACCCAGCCCCAGCCCAGTCCCACCACAGCCCAACCCCAGCCCTGGACTAAGCCCCAGCCCCAGCCCCGGCCCCAGCCCAGCCCTAGCCCAGCCTTGCCCCAGCCCCAGCCACAGCCCAGCCCCAGCCCCAGCCCCACCCCCAGCCCCAGCCCAGCCCCTGCCCTGCCCCACTCACATCCCTGCCCCCAGCCCTGCCCCAGCCCTGCCCTCAGCCCAGCCCCAGCCCTACCCCAGCCCCAGCCCTGGACCCAGCCCCAGTTTCAGCCCCGGCTCCAGCCCCGGCTCCAGTCCCTGCCCCAGCCCAGCCCAGCCCCAGCCCTGGACCCAGCCCCAGTTTCAGCCCCGGCCCCAGCCCAGACCCTAGCCCAGCCTCAGCCCCGGCTCCAGTCCCCACCCCAGCCCAGCCCAGCACCAGCCCCAGCCCCAGCCCCACCCTCGGCCCCAGCCACAGCCCAACCCCAGCCCTGGACCCAGCCCCAGCCCTGCCCCAGCCCTGGACTAAGCCCCAGCCGCAGCCCCGGCCCCAGCCCAGCCCTAGCCCAGCCTTGCCCCAGCCCCAGCCACAGCCCAGCCCCAGCCCCAGCCCCACCCCCAGCCCCAGCCCAGCCCCTGCCCAGCCACATTCACATCCCTGCCCCCAGCCCTACCCACAGCCCCAGCCCCAGCCCCACACCAGCCCCAGCCCTGGACCCAGCCCCAGCCCAGCCCCAGCCAAAGCCCCAGCCCCAGCCCTGCCCCAGCCCAGCCCCAGCCCCAGCCCAGCACAGCCCCAGCCCCAGCCCTGCCCCAGCCCTGGACCCAGCCCCAGCCCAGCCCCCGCCCAGCCACAGCCACAGCCCCAGCCCCAGCCCCAGCCCCAGCCCTGCCCCAACCCCCACCCCATCCCTGCCCCAGCACAGCCCCAGCCCCAGCCCAGCACAGCCCCAGCCCCACTCCTGCCCCACCCCAGCCCCCATCCCCAGCCACAGCCCAACCCCAGCCCTGGACCCAGCCCTAGCCCTAGCCCAGCCCAGACGCAGGCCCAGCCCTAGCCCAGCCCTAGCCCAGCCCTGCCCCAGCCCCGGCCCCAGCCCAGTCCCTGCCCAGCACCACTCCCATCCCTGCCCCCAGCCCTGCCCCAGCCCCAGCCCCAGCCACAGCCACAGCCCAGCCCCAGCCCCAGCCCCAGCCTCACCCCCGGCCCCAGCCCAGCCCCTGCCCAGCCCCACTCCCATCCCTGCCCCCAGCCCTGCCCCAGCCCCAGCCCCAGCCCTGCCCCCAGCCCAGCCCCAGCCCAAGGCCCAGCCTCCAGCCTAGTCCTGCCCCAGCCCCGGCCCCAACCCAGCCCCAGCCCCGACCCAACCTCAGTCCCAGCCCTGCTCACAGCCCTGGTCCCAGCTCCGACTCCAACCCTACCCAAGCCCTGCCCTCAGCCCCAGCCCCAGACCTGCACCGGCCCAGCCCCAGCCCCAGCCCAGCCCCTGCCCTGGACCCAGCCCCAGCCCAGCCCCTGCCACAGCCCTGCCCTGGCCCAGCCACAGCCACAGCCCAGCCCCAGCCCTGGACCCAGCCCCAGTCGCAGCCCCGGCCCCAGCCCAGACCCTAGCCCAGCCTCAGCCCCGGCTCCAGTCCCCGCCCCAGCCCAGCCCTGCTCCCAGCCCCGGCCCCAGCCCTGGCTCCAGTCCCCGCCCCAGCCCAGCCCAGAACCCAGCCCAGCACCAGCCCCGGCCCCAGCACTGCCGCAGCCCCAGCCCCACCCCCAGCCCTAGCCCAGCCCCTGCCTCATCCCCACTCCCATCCCTGCTTCCAGCCCATCCCCATCCCCACCCTGGACCCAGCCCCAGCCCCAGCCCAGCCCCAGCTCTGCCCTGGACCCACCCCCAGCCCCACCCCAGCCTCATCCCCAGCCCAGACCCCAGCCCAGCCCCACCCACGGCCCCATCCCCGGCCCCAGCCCAGCCCTAGCCCAGCTCTGCACAGCCACAGCCCCAGCCCAGCACCTGCCCCAGCCCTACCCCAGCCCAGCCCCAGCCACAACCCAGCCCCAGCCCTGGACCCAGCCCCAGCCCCAGCCCTGCCCCAGCCCTGCCCTCAGCGCAGCCCCAGCCCTTCCCCAGCCCCAGCCCTGCCCCAGCTCTGGCACCAGCCTTGTCCCCAGCCCCGGCCCCTGCCCTAGCCCTGCCCCAGCCCAGCTCCAGCCACAACCCAGCCACAGCCCTGGACCCAGCCCCAGCCCCAGCCCTGCCCCAGCCCTGCCCTCAGCCCAGCCCCAGCCCTTCCCCAGCCCTAGCCCCAGCCCAGCCCTAGCCCCAGCCCTGCCCCAGCCCTGCTCTCAGCCCCAGCCCCAGCCCACCGCAGCCCCAGCCCAGCCCCAGCCCTGGACCCAGCCCCAGCCCCAGCCCTGGACTCAGCCCTACCCCAGCCCAGTCCGAAGCCCCAGCCCTGCACCCAACCCAGCCCCAACCCTGCCCCCAGCTCTGGCCCCAGCCCTGTCCCCAGCCCCAGCCCCAGCCCCTGCCCCAGCCCCAGCCCTGCCCTGGACCCAGCCCCCAGCCCAGCCCAGCCCCAGCCCTGCCCCAGCCCAGCTCCGGCCCCAGCCCAGCCCCACTCCCATCCCTGCCCCCAGCCCTGCCCTCAGCCCAGCCCCAGCCCTAGCCCAGCCCTGCCCTCAGCCCAGGCCCAGCCCAGCCCCCAGCCCAGCCCCACCCACGGCCCCAGCCCCGGCCCCAGGCCAGCCCTAGTCCAGCCCTGCCCCAGCCCCTGCCCTGCCCCAGCCCCAGCCCTGCACCGAACCCAGCCCCAGCCCCGCCCCCTGGCCCGGCCCCCACCCCAAGCCCAGCCCTGCCCTCAGCCCAGGACCCAGCCCAGCCCCTGCCCTGGACCCAGCCCCAGCCCTGCCCCAGCCCCAGCCCTGCCCCAGCCCAGCCCCGGCCCTGGACCCAGCCCCAGTCGCAGCCCCGGCCCCAGCCCAGACCCTAGCCCAGCCTCAGCCCCGGCTCCAGTCCCCGCCCCAGCCCAGCCCTGCTCCCAGCCCCGGCCCCAGCCCTGGCTCCAGTCCCCGCCCCAGCCCAGCCCAGAACCCAGCCCAGCACCAGCCCCGGCCCCAGCACTGCCGCAGCCCCAGCCCCACCCCCAGCCCTAGCCCAGCCCCTGCCTCATCCCCACTCCCATCCCTGCTTCCAGCCCATCCCCATCCCCACCCTGGACCCAGCCCCAGCCCCAGCCCAGCCCCAGCTCTGCCCTGGACCCACCCCCAGCCCCACCCCAGCCTCATCCCCAGCCCAGACCCCAGCCCAGCCCCACCCACGGCCCCATCCCCGGCCCCAGCCCAGCCCTAGCCCAGCTCTGCACAGCCACAGCCCCAGCCCAGCACCTGCCCCAGCCCTACCCCAGCCCAGCCCCAGCCACAACCCAGCCCCAGCCCTGGACCCAGCCCCAGCCCCAGCCCTGCCCCAGCCCTGCCCTCAGCGCAGCCCCAGCCCTTCCCCAGCCCCAGCCCTGCCCCAGCTCTGGCACCAGCCTTGTCCCCAGCCCCGGCCCCTGCCCTAGCCCTGCCCCAGCCCAGCTCCAGCCACAACCCAGCCACAGCCCTGGACCCAGCCCCAGCCCCAGCCCTGCCCCAGCCCTGCCCTCAGCCCAGCCCCAGCCCTTCCCCAGCCCTAGCCCCAGCCCAGCCCTAGCCCCAGCCCTGCCCCAGCCCTGCTCTCAGCCCCAGCCCCAGCCCACCGCAGCCCCAGCCCAGCCCCAGCCCTGGACCCAGCCCCAGCCCCAGCCCTGGACTCAGCCCTACCCCAGCCCAGTCCGAAGCCCCAGCCCTGCACCCAACCCAGCCCCAACCCTGCCCCAGCTCTGGCCCCAGCCCTGTCCCCAGCCCCAGCCCCGGCCCCTGCCCCAGCCCCAGCCCTGCCCTGGACCCAGCCCCAGCCCAGCCCAGCCCCAGCCCTGCCCCAGCCCAGCTCCGGCCCCAGCCCAGCCCCACTCCCATCCCTGCCCCCAGCCCTGCCCTCAGCCCAGCCCCAGCCCTAGCCCAGCCCTGCCCTCAGCCCAGGCCCAGCCCAGCCCCCAGCCCAGCCCCACCCACGGCCCCAGCCCCGGCCCCAGGCCAGCCCTAGTCCAGCCCTGCCCCAGCCCCTGCCCTGCCCCAGCCCCAGCCCTGCACCGAACCCAGCCCCAGCCCCGCCCCCTGGCCCGGCCCCACCCCAAGCCCAGCCCTGCCCTCAGCCCAGGACCCAGCCCAGCCCCTGCCCTGGACCCAGCCCCAGCCCTGCCCCAGCCCCAGCCCTGCCCCAGCCCAGCCCCGGCCCCTGCCCAGCCCCTCTCCCATCCCTGCCCCCAGCCCTGTCCCAGCCCCAGCCCCAGCCAGAGTTTTATCACCATCTATAACCAAGTCCCACAGCTTGTTCCTGTATTCTCTCCAACAAGCTTCATCAAAATAACTATCTCCGCTAGGGAAATGCCCTAAAGCGGATCTATGGGCCAAAAGTCCAGGCATTACTTTAGACGATATCTCCGCCTTACGCTTTTCGATGACACTGTATTTCGTCTGATGACTGCTTATAGGGTCGGCCTTGCCCTTTCGAGTCTGTGCGCAAAGGTACTAAGGCTGCCATAACCTGTTGACTATGCTCAAGCTGTTTTGTCATTGTCATTGACAACACCTCAGCCTGTTTTTGTAATCCCTTATCAATCACCTCCGTCAACATGGCCATCGGATTGCTTGGCAAGTCCTGAGCCCTCTGCAACAATTCGGCTACCGTCCATCTAGGATCTGCTGATGTAATAAGCTGCTGCGTCTGCTGGTTCCCATTCTGCATTAAACACTGCCTTAAAATTGCCTCTCGGATACCTTCTCCTACGCTTGCTGCTCTAAGTGAGGCAAGCAACTTATCCACAAATTCACCAAGAGGTTCCTGTCTACCTTGCTTAATTCCCATATAGTGAGGATTTGCATTTCCATCCTTCTGCTTTTCAAAAGCCCTCCTTACTATCTGGGCTGATGCTTGCAAAACAGGCGGCTGTAAAAGTGCCTGTAACTCTGGTCTCTCATTCTGTCCCGTTCCACACAACTGATCTACTGTTACACCAAATAATGGATCGTTTTGCTGTCTTTGTACTCCAGCTGATTGTCTAGCTAGGTGTTCCCACTCATTCAAAAATGTCATAAATTGAGATGCTGTTAGGATCAGCTTCATAACATTATAAGAATCTCTAGGTAACATATTATAGTTCATGTAAATAAAATCAATCATCTGTCTACCTGGTTCAGATTGAACCCCAAATTGACTCGCAGTCTGTCTTAATTGAGATAACAATTTCCATGGCAATTGGGTTACATCAGCCTGAAAAACATTTTGCTCCCCAGGGACCTGTGTATACATTACTGGAAAAGCTTGATGTGAAGCAGCCAGCCGGCTAAGCCCTTCCTGATCTCCTTCGGCATTTAAGTGTTCTGCAACCTTTCGCCAATACTCTGCGTGCTTTCTTGCATGATCTTTAACACCACCTCCAGGATCTATCGCCCTGTTTGTCTTCTCTCCCTCACCTACTTTCTTGTCCTGTACAATTTGCTCAGCTAAAAGAGACGGGGAAGGCTCCTCAGCAGAGTCCTGTGTTACAGATTGTAATTCGACTCTGCCACCTAACCCTTTAACACACGCAGCCTTCTCCTTTCTTAAATAATCCTGAACCTCTTCTGACAAAGGCAACCCAGCATGTGTAACACTTGCTCCATTTGGGTCCGTACAATCTAATCGTACCCTGGCTTGATAAGCTGCCACTTGCTCAGCACGATGCTGATCCAGTGCTGTCATAACCATCTTCCACCATTTTCCACACTCCTTTGCTCGTTTTTCATCACCTAAGCCATGCAGCCACAAGTCTTGTCCAGACTTTTTCCACTGCAATCTTTCAAACACCTCATTTGGGTCCTTAAAATATCCTAACTCTCCTGCATAGCTTAACAGCGGCACCAACTCCTTTGTAAAATTTAACTTACACTGTCGCTTTTCTAAAAAGCATATAAATAAATCATACGCTGCCTGCCTATCCATAACCGTATTTAAACGTTAATACCTGTGCGCACAGACCTCGTTTAAGCAGTTTCCGGCTCTACAGCGTCTTCGGCTTCAAGGCTGTCTTCCCTTTTCTTGCAGCCTCCGGTACTGCTATCCCGGGCCGGCCGTCTTCTTGCCTCCCGGCTTACTGAGAATCTCCCAACGTCCCGAAGAACTTCTTAAACCCTAACGTTTGTCTTCATTAGGGTCCCGTGTTTGAGCGCCACTTACTGCAAGAAGGGGGCCGCTTTAACGACCAATTTGATCAGCGGATTCCACTTTATTGAGCATCAGACACATCTTATATACAGTTTGCTATAATTATGCCCACTTGGCAACATACTATTGGTTGCTCTCTAAAAGGTTACATCATTGTTTTCACAACTCTGTGGAATTCTTCCATCCGGCCTAATTGCTCTCTTTCCCAGATCTCGCCTCCTCCTTATCTTGCTTGCCTCCCATCTCAGGGGCAGCTGGGTTTCAGCATACCAAGCAATCAGCACTTTCTCACATCTCCCACTCCGCCACTATATCATCAACAGAGAATTCTTCAAGGCCAGAATTGCACAGGTGTTCCTGGGACCCATGTCCCCTCTTGCCCAACAACACCAGCCCTGGACCCAGCCCCAGCCCAGCCCCAGCCACAGCCCAGCCCCAGCCCTGGACCCAGCCCCAGATCCATCCCCAGCCCCAGCCCTGCCCCAGCCCTGCCCTCAGCCCAGCCCCAGCCCTTCCCCAGCCCCAGCCCTAGCCCAGACCTGCCCTCAGCCCCAGCCCCAGCCCAGCCCCAGCCACAGCCCAGCCCCAGCCCTGGACCCAGCCCCAGTCGCAGCCCCGGCCCCAGCCCAGACCCTAGCCCAGCCTCAGCCCCGGCTCCAGTCCCCGCCCCAGCCCAGCCCTGCTCCCAGCCCCGGCCCCAGCCCTGGCTCCAGTCCCCGCCCCAGCCCAGCCCTGCTCCCAGCCCCGGCCCCAGCCCTGGCTCCAGTCCCCGCCCCAGCCCAGCCCAGAACCCAGCCCAGCACCAGCCCCGGCCCCAGCACTGCCGCAGCCCCAGCCCCACCCCCAGCCCTAGCCCAGCCCCTGCCGCAGCCCCACTCCCATCCCTGCTTCCAGCCCATCCCCATCCCCAATCTGGACCCAGCCCCAGCCCCAGCCCAGCCCCAGCTCTGCCCTGGACCCACCCCCAGCCCCACCCCAGCCTCATCCCCAGCCCAGACCCCAGCCCAGCCCCACCCACGGCCCCATCCCCGGCCCCAGCCCAGCCCTAGCCCAGCTCTGCACAGCCACAGCCCCAGCCCAGCACCTGCCCCAGCCCTACCCCAGCCCAGCCCCAGCCACAACCCAGCCCCAGCCCTGGACCCAGCCCCAGCCCCAGCCCTGCCCCAGCCCTGCCCTCAGCCCAGCCCCAGCCCTTCCCCAGCCCCAGCCCTAGCCCAGACCTGCCCTCAGCCCCAGCCCCAGCCCAGCCCCAGCCACAGCCCAGCCCCAGCCCTGGACCCTGCCCCGGCCCCAGCCCAGTCCCTGCCCAGCACCACTCCCATCCCTGCCCCCAGCCCTGCCCTAGCACCAGCCCAGCCCTAGCCCAGCCCTGCCCCAGCCCCGGCCCCAGCCCAGTCCCAGCCCAGCACCACTCCCATCCCTGCCCCCAGCCCTGCCCCAGCCCCAGCCCCAGCCACAGCCACAGCCCAGCCCCAGCCCCAGCCCCAGCCTCACCCCCGGCCCCAGCCCAGCCCCTGCCCAGCCCCACTCCCATCCCTGCCCCCAGCCCTGCCCCAGCCCCAGCCCCAGCCCCAGCCCTGCCCCCAGCCCAGCCCCAGCCCAAGGCCCAGCCTCCAGCCTAGTCCTGCCCCAGCCCCGGCCCCAACCCAGCCCCAGCCCCGGCCCCAACCTCAGTCCCACCCCTGCTCACAGCCCTGGTCCCAGCTCCGGCTCCAACCCTACCCCAGCCCTGCCCTCAGCCCCAGCCCCAGCCCTGCACCGGCCCAGCCCCAGCCCCAGCCCAGCCCCAGCTCTGGCCCCAGCCGTGTCCCCAGCCCCGGCCCCTGCCCCAGCCCCAGCCCAGCCCAGGCCTGCCCTCAGCCCCAGCCACAGCCCAGCCCCAGCCCTGGACCCAGCCCCAGCCCCAGCCCCAGCCCCAGCCCCAGCCCAGCCCTAGCCGAAGGCCCAGCCCTAGCCCAGCCCCAGCCCCAGCCCTGCCCAAGCCCTGCCCCAGCCCTGCCCCAGTCCCAGACACTGCCCCAGCCCAGCCCCTGCCCCAGCCCAGCACAGCCCTAGCCCCAGACACAGCCCCAGCCCCAGCCCCAGCCCTGGACCCAGCCCCAGCCCAGTCCCACCACAGCCCAACCCCAGCCCTGGACTAAGCCCCAGCCCCAGCCCCGGCCCCAGCCCCAGCCCAGCCCTAGCCCAGCCTTGCCCCAGCCCCAGCCACAGCCCAGCCCCAGCCCCAGCCCCACCCCCAGCCCCAGCCCAGCCCCTGCCCTGCCCCACTCACATCCCTGCCCCCAGCCCTGCCCCAGCCCTGCCCTCAGCCCAGCCCCAGCCCTACCCCAGCCCCAGCCCTGGACCCAGCCCCAGTTTCAGCCCCGGCCCCAGCCCAGACCCTAGCCCAGCCTCAGCCCCGGCTCCAGTCCCCACCCCAGCCCAGCCCAGCACCAGCCCCAGCCCCAGCCCCACCCTCGGCCCCAGCCACAGCCCAACCCCAGCCCTGGACCCAGCCCCAGCCCTGCCCCAGCCCTGGACTAAGCCCCAGCCGCAGCCCCGGCCCCAGCCCAGCCCTAGCCCAGCCTTGCCCCAGCCCCAGCCACAGCCCAGCCCCAGCCCCAGCCCCACCCCCAGCCCCAGCCCAGCCCCTGCCCAGCCACATTGACATCCCTGCCCCCATCCCTACCCACAGCCCCAGCCCCAGCCCCACACCAGCCCCAGCCCTGGACCCAGCCCCAGCCCAGCCCCAGCAAAAGCCCCAGCCCCAGCCCTGCCCCAGCCCAGCCACAGCCCTGCCCCAGCCCTGGACCCAGCCCCAGCCCAGCCCCAGCCCAGCCACAGCCACAGCCCCAGCCCCAGCCCCAGCCCCAGCCCCAGCCCTGCCCCAACCCCCACCCCATCCCTGCCCCAGCCCACCCCCAGCCCCAGCCCAGCACAGCCCCAGCCCCACTCCTGCCCCACCCCAGCCCCCATCCCCAGCCACAGCCCAACCCCAGCCCTGGACCCAGCCCTAGCCCTAGCCCAGCCCAGACGCAGGCCCAGCCACAGCCCAGCCCTAGCCCAGCCCTGCCCCAGCCCCGGCCCCAGCCCAGTCCCTGCCCAGCACCACTCCCATCCCTGCCCCCAGCCCTACCCACAGCCCCAGCCCCAGCCCCACACCAGCCCCAGCCCTGGACCCAGCCCCAGCCCAGCCCCAGCCAAAGCCCCAGCCCCAGCCCTGCCCCAGCCCTGCCCTCAGCCCAGCCCCAGCCCTGCCCTCAGTCCCAGCCCCAGCCCAACCCCAGCCCAGCCCCAGCCACAGCCCAGCCCTAGCCGAAGGCCCAGCCCTAGCCCAGCCCCAGCCCCAGCCCTGCCCAAGCCCTGCCCCAGCCCTGCCCCAGTCCCAGCCCCTGCCCCAGCCCAGCCCCTGCCCCAGCCCAGCACAGCCCCAGCCCCAGCCACAGCCCCAGCCCCAGCCCCAGCCCCAGCCCTGGACGCAGCCCCAGCCCAGCCCCAGCCACAGCCCAGCCCCAGCCCTGGACACAGCCCCAGATCCAGCCCCAGCCCCAGCCCTGCCCCAGCCCTGCCCTCAGCCCAGCCCCAGCCCTTCCCCAGCCCCAGCCCTAGCCCAGACCTGCCCTCAGCCCCAGCCCCAGCCCAGCCCCAGCCACAGCCCAGCCCCAGCCCTGGACCCTGCCCCGGCCCCAGCCCAGTCCCTGCCCAGCACCACTCCCATCCCTGCCCCCAGCCCTGCCCTAGCACCAGCCCAGCCCTAGCCCAGCCCTGCCCCAGCCCCGGCCCCAGCCCAGTCCCAGCCCAGCACCACTCCCATCCCTGCCCCCAGCCCTGCCCCAGCCCCAGCCCCAGCCACAGCCACAGCCCAGCCCCAGCCCCAGCCCCAGCCTCACCCCCGGCCCCAGCCCAGCCCCTGCCCAGCCCCACTCCCATCCCTGCCCCCAGCCCTGCCCCAGCCCCAGCCCCAGCCCCAGCCCTGCCCCCAGCCCAGCCCCAGCCCAAGGCCCAGCCTCCAGCCTAGTCCTGCCCCAGCCCCGGCCCCAACCCAGCCCCAGCCCCGGCCCCAACCTCAGTCCCACCCCTGCTCACAGCCCTGGTCCCAGCTCCGGCTCCAACCCTACCCCAGCCCTGCCCTCAGCCCCAGCCCCAGCCCTGCACCGGCCCAGCCCCAGCCCCAGCCCAGCCCCAGCTCTGGCCCCAGCCGTGTCCCCAGCCCCGGCCCCTGCCCCAGCCCCAGCCCAGCCCAGGCCTGCCCTCAGCCCCAGCCACAGCCCAGCCCCAGCCCTGGACCCAGCCCCAGCCCCAGCCCCAGCCCCAGCCCCAGCCCAGCCCTAGCCGAAGGCCCAGCCCTAGCCCAGCCCCAGCCCCAGCCCTGCCCAAGCCCTGCCCCAGCCCTGCCCCAGTCCCAGACACTGCCCCAGCCCAGCCCCTGCCCCAGCCCAGCACAGCCCCAGCCCCAGACACAGCCCCAGCCCCAGCCCCAGCCCTGGACCCAGCCCCAGCCCAGTCCCACCACAGCCCAACCCCAGCCCTGGACCCAGCCCCAGCCCAGTCCCACCACAGCCCAACCCCAGCCCTGGACTAAGCCCCAGCCCCAGCCCCGGCCCCAGCCCAGCCCTAGCCCAGCCTTGCCCCAGCCCCAGCCACAGCCCAGCCCCAGCCCCAGCCCCACCCCCAGCCCCAGCCCAGCCCCTGCCCTGCCCCACTCACATCCCTGCCCCCAGCCCTGCCCCAGCCCTGCCCTCAGCCCAGCCCCAGCCCTACCCCAGCCCCAGCCCTGGACCCAGCCCCAGTTTCAGCCCCGGCTCCAGCCCCGGCTCCAGTCCCTGCCCCAGCCCAGCCCAGCCCCAGCCCTGGACCCAGCCCCAGTTTCAGCCCCGGCCCCAGCCCAGACCCTAGCCCAGCCTCAGCCCCGGCTCCAGTCCCCACCCCAGCCCAGCCCAGCACCAGCCCCAGCCCCAGCCCCACCCTCGGCCCCAGCCACAGCCCAACCCCAGCCCTGGACCCAGCCCCAGCCCTGCCCCAGCCCTGGACTAAGCCCCAGCCGCAGCCCCGGCCCCAGCCCAGCCCTAGCCCAGCCTTGCCCCAGCCCCAGCCACAGCCCAGCCCCAGCCCCAGCCCCACCCCCAGCCCCAGCCCAGCCCCTGCCCAGCCACATTCACATCCCTGCCCCCAGCCCTACCCACAGCCCCAGCCCCAGCCCCACACCAGCCCCAGCCCTGGACCCAGCCCCAGCCCAGCCCCAGCCAAAGCCCCAGCCCCAGCCCTGCCCCAGCCCAGCCCCAGCCCCAGCCCAGCACAGCCCCAGCCCCAGCCCTGCCCCAGCCCTGGACCCAGCCCCAGCCCAGCCCCCGCCCAGCCACAGCCACAGCCCCAGCCCCAGCCCCAGCCCCAGCCCTGCCCCAACCCCCACCCCATCCCTGCCCCAGCACAGCCCCAGCCCCAGCCCAGCACAGCCCCAGCCCCACTCCTGCCCCACCCCAGCCCCCATCCCCAGCCACAGCCCAACCCCAGCCCTGGACCCAGCCCTAGCCCTAGCCCAGCCCAGACGCAGGCCCAGCCCTAGCCCAGCCCTAGCCCAGCCCTGCCCCAGCCCCGGCCCCAGCCCAGTCCCTGCCCAGCACCACTCCCATCCCTGCCCCCAGCCCTGCCCCAGCCCCAGCCCCAGCCACAGCCACAGCCCAGCCCCAGCCCCAGCCCCAGCCTCACCCCCGGCCCCAGCCCAGCCCCTGCCCAGCCCCACTCCCATCCCTGCCCCCAGCCCTGCCCCAGCCCCAGCCCCAGCCCCAGCCCTGCCCCCAGCCCAGCCCCAGCCCAAGGCCCAGCCTCCAGCCTAGTCCTGCCCCAGCCCCGGCCCCAACCCAGCCCCAGCCCCGACCCAACCTCAGTCCCAGCCCTGCTCACAGCCCTGGTCCCAGCTCCGACTCCAACCCTACCCAAGCCCTGCCCTCAGCCCCAGCCCCAGACCTGCACCGGCCCAGCCCCAGCCCCAGCCCAGCCCCTGCCCTGGACCCAGCCCCAGCCCAGCCCCTGCCACAGCCCTGCCCTGGCCCAGCCACAGCCACAGCCCAGCCCCAGCCCTGGACCCAGCCCCAGTCGCAGCCCCGGCCCCAGCCCAGACCCTAGCCCAGCCTCAGCCCCGGCTCCAGTCCCCGCCCCAGCCCAGCCCTGCTCCCAGCCCCGGCCCCAGCCCTGGCTCCAGTCCCCGCCCCAGCCCAGCCCAGAACCCAGCCCAGCACCAGCCCCGGCCCCAGCACTGCCGCAGCCCCAGCCCCACCCCCAGCCCTAGCCCAGCCCCTGCCTCATCCCCACTCCCATCCCTGCTTCCAGCCCATCCCCATCCCCACCCTGGACCCAGCCCCAGCCCCAGCCCAGCCCCAGCTCTGCCCTGGACCCACCCCCAGCCCCACCCCAGCCTCATCCCCAGCCCAGACCCCAGCCCAGCCCCACCCACGGCCCCATCCCCGGCCCCAGCCCAGCCCTAGCCCAGCTCTGCACAGCCACAGCCCCAGCCCAGCACCTGCCCCAGCCCTACCCCAGCCCAGCCCCAGCCACAACCCAGCCCCAGCCCTGGACCCAGCCCCAGCCCCAGCCCTGCCCCAGCCCTGCCCTCAGCGCAGCCCCAGCCCTTCCCCAGCCCCAGCCCTGCCCCAGCTCTGGCACCAGCCTTGTCCCCAGCCCCGGCCCCTGCCCTAGCCCTGCCCCAGCCCAGCTCCAGCCACAACCCAGCCACAGCCCTGGACCCAGCCCCAGCCCCAGCCCTGCCCCAGCCCTGCCCTCAGCCCAGCCCCAGCCCTTCCCCAGCCCTAGCCCCAGCCCAGCCCTAGCCCCAGCCCTGCCCCAGCCCTGCTCTCAGCCCCAGCCCCAGCCCACCGCAGCCCCAGCCCAGCCCCAGCCCTGGACCCAGCCCCAGCCCCAGCCCTGGACTCAGCCCTACCCCAGCCCAGTCCGAAGCCCCAGCCCTGCACCCAACCCAGCCCCAACCCTGCCCCAGCTCTGGCCCCAGCCCTGTCCCCAGCCCCAGCCCCAGCCCCTGCCCCAGCCCCAGCCCTGCCCTGGACCCAGCCCCAGCCCAGCCCAGCCCCAGCCCTGCCCCAGCCCAGCTCCGGCCCCAGCCCAGCCCCACTCCCATCCCTGCCCCCAGCCCTGCCCGCAGCCCAGCCCCAGCCCTAGCCCAGCCCTGCCCTCAGCCCAGGCCCAGCCCAGCCCCCAGCCCAGCCCCACCCACGGCCCCAGCCCCGGCCCCAGGCCAGCCCTAGTCCAGCCCTGCCCCAGCCCCTGCCCTGCCCCAGCCCCAGCCCTGCACCGAACCCAGCCCCAGCCCCGCCCCCTGGCCCGGCCCCACCCCAAGCCCAGCCCTGCCCTCAGCCCAGGACCCAGCCCAGCCCCTGCCCTGGACCCAGCCCCAGCCCTGCCCCAGCCCCAGCCCTGCCCCAGCCCAGCCCCGGCCCTGGACCCAGCCCCAGTCGCAGCCCCGGCCCCAGCCCAGACCCTAGCCCAGCCTCAGCCCCGGCTCCAGTCCCCGCCCCAGCCCAGCCCTGCTCCCAGCCCCGGCCCCAGCCCTGGCTCCAGTCCCCGCCCCAGCCCAGCCCAGAACCCAGCCCAGCACCAGCCCCGGCCCCAGCACTGCCGCAGCCCCAGCCCCACCCCCAGCCCTAGCCCAGCCCCTGCCTCATCCCCACTCCCATCCCTGCTTCCAGCCCATCCCCATCCCCACCCTGGACCCAGCCCCAGCCCCAGCCCAGCCCCAGCTCTGCCCTGGACCCACCCCCAGCCCCACCCCAGCCTCATCCCCAGCCCAGACCCCAGCCCAGCCCCACCCACGGCCCCATCCCCGGCCCCAGCCCAGCCCTAGCCCAGCTCTGCACAGCCACAGCCCCAGCCCAGCACCTGCCCCAGCCCTACCCCAGCCCAGCCCCAGCCACAACCCAGCCCCAGCCCTGGACCCAGCCCCAGCCCCAGCCCTGCCCCAGCCCTGCCCTCAGCGCAGCCCCAGCCCTTCCCCAGCCCCAGCCCTGCCCCAGCTCTGGCACCAGCCTTGTCCCCAGCCCCGGCCCCTGCCCTAGCCCTGCCCCAGCCCAGCTCCAGCCACAACCCAGCCACAGCCCTGGACCCAGCCCCAGCCCCAGCCCTGCCCCAGCCCTGCCCTCAGCCCAGCCCCAGCCCTTCCCCAGCCCTAGCCCCAGCCCAGCCCTAGCCCCAGCCCTGCCCCAGCCCTGCTCTCAGCCCCAGCCCCAGCCCACCGCAGCCCCAGCCCAGCCCCAGCCCTGGACCCAGCCCCAGCCCCAGCCCTGGACTCAGCCCTACCCCAGCCCAGTCCGAAGCCCCAGCCCTGCACCCAACCCAGCCCCAACCCTGCCCCAGCTCTGGCCCCAGCCCTGTCCCCAGCCCCAGCCCCGGCCCCTGCCCCAGCCCCAGCCCTGCCCTGGACCCAGCCCCAGCCCAGCCCAGCCCCAGCCCTGCCCCAGCCCAGCTCCGGCCCCAGCCCAGCCCCACTCCCATCCCTGCCCCCAGCCCTGCCCTCAGCCCAGCCCCAGCCCTAGCCCAGCCCTGCCCTCAGCCCAGGCCCAGCCCAGCCCCCAGCCCAGCCCCACCCACGGCCCCAGCCCCGGCCCCAGGCCAGCCCTAGTCCAGCCCTGCCCCAGCCCCTGCCCTGCCCCAGCCCCAGCCCTGCACCGAACCCAGCCCCAGCCCCGCCCCCTGGCCCGGCCCCACCCCAAGCCCAGCCCTGCCCTCAGCCCAGGACCCAGCCCAGCCCCTGCCCTGGACCCAGCCCCAGCCCTGCCCCAGCCCCAGCCCTGCCCCAGCCCAGCCCCGGCCCCTGCCCAGCCCCTCTCCCATCCCTGCCCCCAGCCCTGTCCCAGCCCCAGCCCCAGCCAGAGTTTTATCACCATCTATAACCAAGTCCCACAGCTTGTTCCTGTATTCTCTCCAACAAGCTTCATCAAAATAACTATCTCCGCTAGGGAAATGCCCTAAAGCGGATCTATGGGCCAAAAGTCCAGGCATTACTTTAGACGATATCTCCGCCTTACGCTTTTCGATGACACTGTATTTCGTCTGATGACTGCTTATAGGGTCGGCCTTGCCCTTTCGAGTCTGTGCGCAAAGGTACTAAGGCTGCCATAACCTGTTGACTATGCTCAAGCTGTTTTGTCATTGTCATTGACAACACCTCAGCCTGTTTTTGTAATCCCTTATCAATCACCTCCGTCAACATGGCCATCGGATTGCTTGGCAAGTCCTGAGCCCTCTGCAACAATTCGGCTACCGTCCATCTAGGATCTGCTGATGTAATAAGCTGCTGCGTCTGCTGGTTCCCATTCTGCATTAAACACTGCCTTAAAATTGCCTCTCGGATACCTTCTCCTACGCTTGCTGCTCTAAGTGAGGCAAGCAACTTATCCACAAATTCACCAAGAGGTTCCTGTCTACCTTGCTTAATTCCCATATAGTGAGGATTTGCATTTCCATCCTTCTGCTTTTCAAAAGCCCTCCTTACTATCTGGGCTGATGCTTGCAAAACAGGCGGCTGTAAAAGTGCCTGTAACTCTGGTCTCTCATTCTGTCCCGTTCCACACAACTGATCTACTGTTACACCAAATAATGGATCGTTTTGCTGTCTTTGTACTCCAGCTGATTGTCTAGCTAGGTGTTCCCACTCATTCAAAAATGTCATAAATTGAGATGCTGTTAGGATCAGCTTCATAACATTATAAGAATCTCTAGGTAACATATTATAGTTCATGTAAATAAAATCAATCATCTGTCTACCTGGTTCAGATTGAACCCCAAATTGACTCGCAGTCTGTCTTAATTGAGATAACAATTTCCATGGCAATTGGGTTACATCAGCCTGAAAAACATTTTGCTCCCCAGGGACCTGTGTATACATTACTGGAAAAGCTTGATGTGAAGCAGCCAGCCGGCTAAGCCCTTCCTGATCTCCTTCGGCATTTAAGTGTTCTGCAACCTTTCGCCAATACTCTGCGTGCTTTCTTGCATGATCTTTAACACCACCTCCAGGATCTATCGCCCTGTTTGTCTTCTCTCCCTCACCTACTTTCTTGTCCTGTACAATTTGCTCAGCTAAAAGAGACGGGGAAGGCTCCTCAGCAGAGTCCTGTGTTACAGATTGTAATTCGACTCTGCCACCTAACCCTTTAACACACGCAGCCTTCTCCTTTCTTAAATAATCCTGAACCTCTTCTGACAAAGGCAACCCAGCATGTGTAACACTTGCTCCATTTGGGTCCGTACAATCTAATCGTACCCTGGCTTGATAAGCTGCCACTTGCTCAGCACGATGCTGATCCAGTGCTGTCATAACCATCTTCCACCATTTTCCACACTCCTTTGCTCGTTTTTCATCACCTAAGCCATGCAGCCACAAGTCTTGTCCAGACTTTTTCCACTGCAATCTTTCAAACACCTCATTTGGGTCCTTAAAATATCCTAACTCTCCTGCATAGCTTAACAGCGGCACCAACTCCTTTGTAAAATTTAACTTACACTGTCGCTTTTCTAAAAAGCATATAAATAAATCATACGCTGCCTGCCTATCCATAACCGTATTTAAACGTTAATACCTGTGCGCACAGACCTCGTTTAAGCAGTTTCCGGCTCTACAGCGTCTTCGGCTTCAAGGCTGTCTTCCCTTTTCTTGCAGCCTCCGGTACTGCTATCCCGGGCCGGCCGTCTTCTTGCCTCCCGGCTTACTGAGAATCTCCCAACGTCCCGAAGAACTTCTTAAACCCTAACGTTTGTCTTCATTAGGGTCCCGTGTTTGAGCGCCACTTACTGCAAGAAGGGGGCCGCTTTAACGACCAATTTGATCAGCGGATTCCACTTTATTGAGCATCAGACACATCTTATATACAGTTTGCTATAATTATGCCCACTTGGCAACATACTATTGGTTGCTCTCTAAAAGGTTACATCATTGTTTTCACAACTCTGTGGAATTCTTCCATCCGGCCTAATTGCTCTCTTTCCCAGATCTCGCCTCCTCCTTATCTTGCTTGCCTCCCATCTCAGGGGCAGCTGGGTTTCAGCATACCAAGCAATCAGCACTTTCTCACATCTCCCACTCCGCCACTATATCATCAACAGAGAATTCTTCAAGGCCAGAATTGCACAGGTGTTCCTGGGACCCATGTCCCCTCTTGCCCAACAACACCAGCCCTGGACCCAGCCCCAGCCCAGCCCCAGCCACAGCCCAGCCCCAGCCCTGGACCCAGCCCCAGATCCATCCCCAGCCCCAGCCCTGCCCCAGCCCTGCCCTCAGCCCAGCCCCAGCCCTTCCCCAGCCCCAGCCCTAGCCCAGACCTGCCCTCAGCCCCAGCCCCAGCCCAGCCCCAGCCACAGCCCAGCCCCAGCCCTGGACCCAGCCCCAGTCGCAGCCCCGGCCCCAGCCCAGACCCTAGCCCAGCCTCAGCCCCGGCTCCAGTCCCCGCCCCAGCCCAGCCCTGCTCCCAGCCCCGGCCCCAGCCCTGGCTCCAGTCCCCGCCCCAGCCCAGCCCTGCTCCCAGCCCCGGCCCCAGCCCTGGCTCCAGTCCCCGCCCCAGCCCAGCCCAGAACCCAGCCCAGCACCAGCCCCGGCCCCAGCACTGCCGCAGCCCCAGCCCCACCCCCAGCCCTAGCCCAGCCCCTGCCGCAGCCCCACTCCCATCCCTGCTTCCAGCCCATCCCCATCCCCAATCTGGACCCAGCCCCAGCCCCAGCCCAGCCCCAGCTCTGCCCTGGACCCACCCCCAGCCCCACCCCAGCCTCATCCCCAGCCCAGACCCCAGCCCAGCCCCACCCACGGCCCCATCCCCGGCCCCAGCCCAGCCCTAGCCCAGCTCTGCACAGCCACAGCCCCAGCCCAGCACCTGCCCCAGCCCTACCCCAGCCCAGCCCCAGCCACAACCCAGCCCCAGCCCTGGACCCAGCCCCAGCCCCAGCCCTGCCCCAGCCCTGCCCTCAGCGCAGCCCCAGCCCTTCCCCAGCCCCAGCCCTGCCCCAGCTCTGGCCCCAGCCTTGTCCCCAGCCCCGGCCCCTGCCCCAGCCCTGCCCCAGCCCAGCTCCAGCCACAACCCAGCCACAGCCCTGGACCCAGCCCAAGCCCCAGCCCTGCCCCAGCCCTGCCCTCAGCCCAGCCCCAGCCCTTCCCCAGCCCTAGCCCCAGCCCAGCCCCAGCCCCAGCCCTGCCCCAGCCCTGCTCTCAGCCCCAGCCCCAGCCCACCGCAGCCACAGCCCAGCCCCAGCCCTGTCCCAGCCCCAGCCCAGCCATAGACTTGGTTCCCGCCCCAGCCCCAGCCCAGAATCCACCCCAGCCTCAGCCCCAGCCGCAGCCCTGCCCCAGCTTAAGACCTAGCCCAACCCTGCCCTCTGCCCAGGCCCATCCCAGCCCCAGCCCCAGCCCCACCCTCGGCCTCAGCCCAGCCCTGCCCTACCCCAGCCCTGCCCCAGCCTCGGGCCCAGCCCTGTCCCAGGCCCAGCCCAGAACCCAGCCCAGCCTCAACCCCGGCCCCAGCCCTGCCCCAGCCCCACCCCTAGCCTAGCCCTGCCCTCAGCCCAGCCCCAGCCCTGCCCCAGCCCCAGCCCTAGCCCAGCCCTGCCCACAGCCCCAGCCCCAGCCCAGCCCCAGCCGCAGCCCCAGCCCTGCCCAAGCCCTGCCCCAGCCCTGCCCCAGCCCAGCCCCAGCACCAGCCCCAGCCTAGCCCCTGCCCTGGACCCAGCCCCAGCCCCAGACCAGCCCCAGTCCCAGCCCTGCCCCAGAACAGCCCCAGCCACCGCCCGGCCCCAGCCCTGCCCCCAGCCCAGCCCCATCCCCAACCTGGACCCAGCCCCAGCCCCAGCCCCAGCCCTGGCCCAGCCCAGGCCCAGACTCGGGTCTAGCCCAGGCCCTGCCCTGGACCCAGCCCCAGCCCCAGCCCTGCCCCAGCCCCAGCCCTGCGCCAGCCCAGCACGAACCCCAGCCCAGCCCCGGCCCTGGACCCAGCCCCTGCCCTAACCCAGCCCCAGCCCAGCCCCAGCCACCGCCCAGCCCCAGCCCTGCCCCAAGCCCAGCCCCATCCCCATCCTGGACCCAGCCCCAGCACCACCCCAGCCTCATCCCCAGCCCTGCCCCAGCCCAGCCCCAGCCACAGCGCAGCCCCAGCCCCGGACCCCAGCCTCGGGTCCAGCCCTGCCCCAGGCCCAGCCCAGACCCCAGCCCAGCCCCACCCACGGCCCCATCCCCGGCCCCAGCCCAGCCCTAGCCCTAGCCCTGGACCCAGCCCCTGCCCCAGCCCTGTCCCCGTCCCTGCCCCAGCCCCAGCCCCAGCCCCACCCCTGGCCCCAGCCCCGGCCCCAGCCCAGCCCTAGCCCAGCCCTGTTCCAGCCCCTGCCCTGCCCCAGCCCTGCCCCAGCTCTGGCCCCAGCCGTGTCCCCAGCCCCGGCCCCTGCCCCAGACCCAGCCCAGCCCAGGCCTGCCCTCAGCCCCAGCCACAGTCCAGCCGTAGCCCAAGGCCCAGCCCTAGCCCAGCCCCAGCCCCAGCCCTGCCCAAGCCCTGCCCCAGCCCTGCCCCAGTCCAGCCCCAGCCCCAGCCCAGCACAGCCCCAGCCCCAGCCCCAGCCCCAGCCCCAGCCTACTGCAAGAAGGGGGCCGCTTTAACGGCCAATTTGATCAGCAGATTCCACTTTATTGAGCATCAGACACATCTTATATACAGTTTGCTATAATTATGCCCACTTGGCAACATACTATTGGTTGCTCTCTAAAAGGTTACATCATTGTTTTCACAACTCTGTGGAATTCTTCCATCCGGCCTAATTGCTCTCTTTCCCAGATCTCGCCTCCTCCTTATCTTGCTTGCCTCCCATCTCAGGGGCAGCTGGGTTTCAGCATACCAAGCAATCAGCACTTTCTCACATCTCCCACTCCGCCACTATATCATCAACAGAGAATTCTTCAAGGCCTGAATTGCACAGGTGTTCCTGGGACCCATGTCCCCTCTTGCCCGACAACACCAGCCCTGGACGCAGCCCCAGCCCAGCCCCAGCCACAGCCCAGCCCCAGCCCTGGACCCAGCCCCAGATCCATCCCCAGCCCCAGCCCTGCCCCAGCCCTGCCCTCAGCCCAGCCCCAGCCCTTCCCCAGGCCCTGCCCTAGCCCAGACCTGCCCTCAGCCGCAGCCCCAGCCCAGCCCCAGCCACAGCCCAGCCCCAGCCCTGGACCCAGCCCCAGTCGCAGCCCCGGCCCCAGCCCAGACCCTAGCCCAGCCTCAGCCCCGGCTCCAGTCCCCGCCCCAGCCCAGCCCAGCACCAGTCCCAGCCCCAGCCCCACCCTCAGCCCCAGCCACAGCCCAACCCCAGCCCTGGACCCAGCCCCAGCCCTGCCCCAGCCCTGGACTAAGCCCCAGCCGCAGCCCCGGCCCCAGCCCCTGCCTAGCCCCACTCACATCCCTGCCCCCAGCCCTGCCCCAGCCCCAGCCCCAGCCGCAGCCCCGGCCCCAGCCCAGCCCTAGCCCAGCCCTGCCCCAGCCCCAGCCCCAGCCCCACCCCCGGCCCCAGCACAGCCCCTGCCCAGCCCCACTCACATCCCGGCCCAGCCCTGCCCCAGTCCCAGCCCCTGCCCCAGCCCAGCCCCTGCCCCAGCCCAGCCCAGCCCCAGCCCCAGCCCCAGCCCCAGCCCCAGCCCCAGCCCTGGACCCAGACCCAGCCCAGCCCCAGTCCCAGCCCAGCCCCAGCCACAGCCCAGCCCCAGCCCTGGACCCAGCCCCAGATCCAGCCCCAGCCCCAGCCCTGCCCCAGCCCTGCCCTCAGCCCAGCCCCAGCCCTTCCCCAGCCCCAGCCCTAGCCCAGCCCTGCCCTCAGCCCAGCCCCAGCCCTTCCCCGGCCCCAGCCCCAGCCACAGCCCAGCCCCAGACCCAGCCCCACCCCCGGCCCCAGCCCAGCCCCTGCCCAGCCCCACTCACATCCCTGCCTCCAGCCCTGCCCCAGCCCCAGCCCCAGCCCCAGCCCTAGCCCAGCCCTGCCCACAGCCCCAGCCCCAGCCTCACACCAGCCCCAGCCCTGGACCCAGCCCCAGCCCAGCCCCAGCCAAAGCCCCAGCCCCAGCCCTGCCCCAGCCCAGCCCCAGCCCCAGCCCAGCACAGCCCCAGCCACAGCCCCGGCCCTGGACCCAGCCCCTGCCCTAACCCAGCCCCAGCCCAGCCCCAGCCCTGCCCCAGCCCCAGCCCCAGGCCCACCCCCCGCCCCAGCCCAGCCCCTGCCCAGCCCCACTCCCATCCCTGCCCCCAGCCCTGCCCCAGCCCCAGGCCCAGCCCCAGCCCTTCCCCCAGCCCAGCCCCAGCCCAAGGCCCAGCCTCCAGCCTAGTCCTGCCCCAGCCCCGGCCCCAACCCAGCCCCAGCCCCGGCCCCAACCTCAGTCCCAGCCCTGCTCCCAGCCCCGGTCCCAGCTCCGGCTCCAACCCTACCCCAGCCCTGCCCTCAGCCCCAGCCCCAGCCCCAGCCCTGCACCGGCCCAGCCCCAGTCCCAGCCCAGCCCCTGCCCAGGACCCAGCCCCAGCCCAGCCCCTGCCACAGCCCTGCCCTGGCCCAGCCACAGCCACAGCCCAGCCCCAGCCCTGGACCCAGCCCCAGTCGCAGCCCCGGCCCCAGCCCAGACCCTAGCCCAGCCTCAGCCCCGGCTCCAGTCCCCGCCCCAGCCCAGCCCTGCTCCCAGCCCCGGCCCCAGCCCCGGCTCCAGTCCCCGCCCCAGCCCAGCCCAGAACCCAGCCCAGCACCAGCCCCGGCCCCAGTCCTGCCGCAGCCCCAGCCCCAACCCCGGCCCCAGCCCTAGCCCAGCCCTGCCCTCAGCCCTATCCCAGCCCTGCCCCAGCCACAGTCCAGCCCCAGCCCTGCCCCGGCCCAGCCCCAGCCCCAGCCCCAGCCCTGCCCCAGCTCTGCCCTGAGCCCCAGCCCCAGCCCACCTCAGCCACAGCCCAGCCCCAGCCCTGGAGCAGCCCCAGCCCCAGCCCTGGACCCAGCCCTACCCCAGCCCTGTCCCCGGCCCCAGCCCATCCCTGGACCCAGCCCTGTTCCAGCCCCCACCCTGCCCCAGGCCCAGCCCTGCACCCAACCCAGCCCCTGCCCCAGCCCCAGCCCTGCCCCGGCCCAGCCCCAACCCCTGCCCAGCCCCTGCCCTGGACCCAGCCCCAGCCCTGCCCCAGCCCAGCCCCGACCCCAGCCCAGCCCCACTCCCATCCCTGCCCCCAGCCCTGCCCTCAGCCCAGCCCCAGCCCTAGTCCAGCCCTGCCCCAGCCCCTGCCCTGCCCCAGCCCCAGCCCTGCACCGAACCCAGCCCCAGCCCCGCCCCCTGGCCCGGCCCCACCCCAAGCCCAGCCCTGCCCTCAGCCCAGGACCCAGCCCAGCCCCTGCCCTGGACCCAGCCCCAGCCCAGCCCTGCCCCAGCCCAGCCCCATTCACATCCCTGCCCCCAGCCCTGCCCTCAGCCCAGCCCCAGCCCTGCCCTCAGTCCCAGCCCCAGCCCAACCCCAGCCCAGCCCCAGCCACAGCCCAGCCCTAGCCGAAGGCCCAGCCCTAGCCCAGCCCCAGCCCCAGCCCTGCTCAAGCCCTGCCCCAGCCCTGCCCCAGTCCCAGCCCCTGCCCCAGCCCAGCCCCTGCCCCAGCCCAGCACAGCCCCAGCCACAGCCACAGCCCCAGCCCCAGCCCCAGCCCTGGACGCAGCCCCAGCCCAGCCCCAGCCACAGCCCAGCCCCAGCCCTGGACCCAGCCCCAGATCCAGCCCCAGCCCCAGCCCTGTCCCAGCCCTGCCCTCAGCCCAGCCCCAGCCCTTCCACAGCCCCAGCCCTAGCCCAGACCTGCCCTCAGCCCCAGCCCCAGCCCAGCCCCAGCCACAGCCCAGCCCCAGCCCTGGACCCAGCCCCAGTCGCCGCCCCAGCCCCAGCCCAGACCCTAGCCCAGCCTCAGCCCCGGCTCCAGTTCCCGCCCCAGCCCAGCCCAGCACCAGCCTCAGCCCCAGCCCCACCCTCGGCCCCAGCCACAGCCCAACCCCAGCCCTGGACCCAGCCCCAGCCCTGCCCCAGCCCTGGACTAAGCCCCAGCCACAGCCCCAGCCCCAGCCCAGCCCTAGCCCAGCCTTGCCCCAGCCCCAGCCACAGCCCAGCCCCAGCCCCAGCCCCACCCCCAGCCCCAACCCCAGCCCAGCCCCTGCCCTGCCCCACTCACATCCCTGCCCCCAGCCCTGCCCCAGCCCTGCCCTCAGCCCAGCCCCAGCCCTTCCCCAGCCCCAGCCCTAGCCCAGACCTGCCCTCAGCCCCAGCCCCAGCCCAGCCCCAGCCACAGCCCAGCCCCAGCCCTGGACCCAGCCCCAGTCGCAGCCCCGGCCCCAGCCTAGACCCTAGCCCAGCCTCAGCCCCGGCTCCAGCCCCGGCTCCAGTCCCTGCCCCAGCCCAGCCCAGCCCCAGCCCTGGACCCAGCCCCAGTTTCAGCCCCGGCCCCAGCCCAGACCCTAGCCCAGCCTCAGCCCCGGCTCCAGTCCCCGCCCCAGCCCAGCCCAGCACCAGCCCCAGCCCCAGCCCCACCCTCGGCCCCAGCCACAGCCCAACCCCAGCCCTGGACCCAGCCCCAGCCCTGCCCCAGCCCTGGACTAAGCCCCAGCCGCAGCCCCGGCCCCAGCCCAGCCCTAGCCCAGCCTTGCCCCAGCCCCAGCCACAGCCCAGTCCCAGCCCCAGCCCCACCCCCGGCCCCAGCCCAGCCCCTGCCCAGCCACATTCACATCCCTGCCCCCAGCCCTACCCACAGCCCCAGCCCCAGCCCCACACCAGCCCCAGCCCTGGACCCAGCCCCAGCCCAGCCCCAGCCAAAGCCCCAGCCCCAGCCCTGCGCCAGCCCAGCCCCAGCCCCAGCCCAGCACAGCCCCAGCCCCAGCCCTGCCCCAGCCCTGGACCCAGCCCCAGCCCAGCCCCAGCCCAGCCACAGCCACAGCCCCAGCCCCAGCCCCAGCCCCAGCCCTGGACCCAGCCCCAGTTTCAGCCCCGGCCCCAGCCCAGACCCTAGCCCAGCCTCAGCCCCGGCTCCAGTCCCCGCCCCAGCCCAGCCCAGCACCAGCCCCAGCCCCAGCCCCACCCTCGGCCCCAGCCACAGCCCAACCCCAGCCCTGGACCCAGCCCCAGCCCTGCCCCAGCCCTGGACTAAGCCCCAGCCGCAGCCCCGGCCCCAGCCCAGCCCTAGCCCAGCCTTGCCCCAGCCCCAGCCACAGCCCAGTCCCAGCCCCAGCCCCACCCCCGGCCCCAGCCCAGCCCCTGCCCAGCCACATTCACATCCCTGCCCCCAGCCCTACCCACAGCCCCAGCCCCAGCCCCACACCAGCCCCAGCCCTGGACCCAGCCCCAGCCCAGCCCCAGCCAAAGCCCCAGCCCCAGCCCTGCGCCAGCCCAGCCCCAGCCCCAGCCCAGCACAGCCCCAGCCCCAGCCCTGCCCCAGCCCTGGACCCAGCCCCAGCCCAGCCCCAGCCCAGCCACAGCCACAGCCCCAGCCCCAGCCCCAGCCCCAGCCCTGCCCCAACCCCCACCCCATCCCTGCCCCAGCTCAGCCCCAGCCCCAGCCCAGCACAGCCCCAGCCCCACTCCTGCCCCACCCCAGCCCCCATCCCCAGCCACAGCCCAACCCCAGCCCTGGACCCAGCCCTAGCCCTAGCCCAGCCCAGACGCAGGCCCAGCCACAGCCCAGCCCTAGCCCAGCCCTGCCCCAGCCCCGGCCCCAGCCCAGTCCCTGCCTGTTGTCGGACAAGAGGGGACATGGGTCCCAGGAACACCTGTGCAATTCAGGCCTTGAAGAATTCTCTGTTGATAATATACTGGCGGAGAGGAGATGTGAGAAAGTGCTGATTGCTTGGTATGCTGAAGTCCAGCTGCCCCTGAGATGGGAGGCAAGCGAGATAAGGAAGAGGCGAGATCTGGGAAAGAGAGCAATTAGGCCGGATAGAAGAATTCCACAGAGTTGTGAAAACAATGATGTAACCTGTTAGAGAGCAACCAATAGTATGTTGCCAAGTGGGCATAATTATAGCAAACTGTATATAAGATGTGTCTGATGCTCAATAAAGTGGAATCCGCTGATCAAATTGGTCGTTAAAGCGGCCCCCTTCTTGCAGTAAGTGGCGCTCGAACACGGGACCCTAATGAAGACAAACGTTAGGGTTTAAGAAGTTCTTCGGGACGTTGGGAGATTCGCAGTAAGCCGGGAGGCAAGAAGACGGCCGGCCCGGGATAGCAGTACCGGAGGCTGCAAGAAAAGGGAAGACAGCCTTGAAGCCGAAGACGCTGTAGAGCCGGAAACTGCTTAAACGAGGTCTGTGCGCACAGGTATTAACGTTTAAATACGGTTATGGATAGGCAGGCAGCGTATGATTTATTTATATGCTTTTTAGAAAAGCGACAGTGTAAGTTAAATTTTACAAAGGAGTTGGTGCCGCTGTTAAGCTATGCAGGAGAGTTAGGATATTTTAAGGACCCAAATGAGGTGTTTGAAAGATTGCAGTGGAAAAAGTCTGGACAAGACTTGTGGCTGCATGGCTTAGATGATGAAAAACGAGCAAAGGAGTGTGGAAAATGGTGGAAGATGGTTATGACAGCATTGGATCAGCATCGTGCTGAGCAAGTGGCAGCTTATCAAGCCAGGGTACGATTAGATTATACGGACCCAAATGGAGCAAGTGTTACACATGCTGGGTTGCCTTTGTCAGAAGAGGTTCAGGATTATTTAAGAAAGGAGAAGGCTGCGTGTGTAAAAGGGTTAGGTGGCAGAGTCGAATTACAATCTGTAACACAGGACTCTGCTGAGGAGCCTTCCCCGTCTCTTTTAGCTGAGCAAATTGTACAGGAGGAGAAAGTAAGTGAGGGAGAGGAGACAAACAGGGCGATAGATCCTGGAGGTGGTGTTAAAGATCATGCAAGAAAGCACACAGAGTATTGGCGAAAGGTTGCAGAACACTTAAATGCCGAAGGAGATCAGGAAGGGCTTAGCCAGCTGGCTGCTTCACATCAAGTTCTTCCAGTAATGTATACACAGGTCCCTGGGGAGCAAAATGTTTTTCAGGCTGATGTAACCCAATTGCCATGGAAATTGTTATCTCAATTACGACAAGCTGCGAGTCAGTTTGGGGTTCAATTTGAACCAGCTAGACAGATGATTGATTTTATTTACATGAACTATAATATGTTACCTAGAGATTCTTATAATGTTGTGAAGCTGATCCTAACAGCATCTCAATTTATGACATTTTTGAATGAGTGGGAACACCTAGCTAGACAATCAGCTGGAGTACAAAGACAGCAAAACGACCCACTATTTGATGTAACAGTAGATCAGTTGTGTGGAACGGGACAGTATGAGAGACCAGAGTTACAGGCACTTTTACAGCCGCCTGTTTTGCAAGCATCAGCCCAGATAGTAAGGAGGGCTTTTGACAAGCAGAAGGATGGAAATGCAAATCCTCACTATATGGGAACTAAGCAAGGTAGACAGGAACCTCTTGGTGAATTTGTGGATAAGTTGCTTGCCGCACTTAGAGCAGCAAGCGTAGGAGAAGGTATCCGAGAGGCAATTTTAAGGCAGTGTTTAATGCAGAATGGGAACCAGCAGACGCAACAGCTTATTACATCAGCAGATCCTAGATGGACGGTAGCCGAATTGTTGCAGAGGGCTCAGGACTTGCCAAGCAATCCGATGGCCATGCTGACGGAGGTGATTGATAAGGGATTACAAAAACAGGCTGAGGTGTTGTCAATGACAATGACAAAACAGCTTGAGCATAGTCAACAGGTTATGGCAGCCTTAGTACCTTTGCGCACAGACTCGAAAGGGCAAGGCCGACCCTATAAGCAGTCATCAGACGAAATACAGTGTCATCGAAAAGCGTAAGGCGGAGATATCGTCTAAAGTAATGCCTGGACTTTTGGCCCATAGATCCGCTTTAGGGCATTTCCCTAGCGGAGATAGTTATTTTGATGAAGCTTGTTGGAGAGAATACAGGAACAAGTTGTGGGACTTGGTTATAGATGGTGCTATAAAGCTGCAAAAGTCGTGGCGAGAATGCATGAACTGTGTTAAAACCTACGAAGTGAAACAGCGAATGGCTGCTGCAGTTAGAGCAACTTTGTCAGGACGAGATGCAGCGCCAGGTGTATCTGAGTTGCAGCTGAAAGATGTGTCTGAGAACTGTCGACCGATCGACCGGGGCCGCCCCCGATACATCTTGCGGCGACCACACCGCGTTTACCAGCCGTCACCACTGCCGTTTGCACACAGCGGGGAACCTTCCTCTGACATCGCCAGCGACGGCTCGGACTCGGAAGACAATACCGGCAGCGAGGAATTCAAACAGCGCCGACTTTGCTTTACGGCCCCTCTTAGAAAAAATGGAGTGCTTGGAGGCTCGCGGTTACAGCGTTCCTGCCACCGCACTCCTCCCGCGAGCCCTGCCGGCCCCCGCGGATACCGACGGCTCCGACCAAGGCGGTACCGGCTGACGCACCACCGACACCGACAGCACCGACAGTAGCAGCGGAGCAGCTGCCACGGCAGCAGCCCCCACCCCTTTCCCCCGCAGCGGCTTTAGCCGCACTACTCTGTTTTGATTTAAAGCAACAGTACTCATTTTGTCATTTCTGATTGTAACGTCTTTCAGAGATTTGTTATTTAGAGTTTTGTTAAGTTTTTCTAATAAGCATAATGAATAAGTAAGCATTTGGTATTTATAAGTACTTAGTACATAGTAATTGCAGTAAGGTGTATGCACTTAGTTAAGAGTTCAAATTGTAAGATTTTCTTTTGGTTCGAACCTTCTTAGTTGTCTGCCTAGGCATTTCAAAGGAGCTCCATGTAATATAGTTAAGGAATGTATAAACAGGTTTTAATTTTGGAAAGTGTTTTTTAGTTAATGTAACAATTTTATTTCTTTTTAGACACTGATTTGATGGATTAATTTTAACATAGTTTTTTAAGGTTTTAAGGATTTTTAGTATTAGCATAAGTTAAGGTTTGTAGTAAATAGGTATTAATTTTAACAACTATTCCTTCACTAATGTGCAGAAGAACCAAGACTGAGAGGAAACAGCATTTCCCATGAAGTCGAACATCGATCACAATAACTGTTATGATAATCTGGGGTCAAAAGCATCAATCAAAAAAAAAAAAAAAAAAAAAAAAAAAAAAAAATTGTCCTGAATGCTGAATTTGAAAATAGGCAGTTTGGACTGGTAAATACAGAAAACCTATTTTGTGGTGAGAAAAAGGATTTAAATCCCCATGGAAAATTATTGAAAGGGATTGGCATAAGTGGGAAATAAAGACTAGAGAAATTTTAGTTGGGAAATCTCAGGAATAATTAAAAGGATTAGTAAAAGGAAAAGTAAGAGACATAAGATTTTGAAGGCAGAGGAATTGAAATAACAAAAGCACAATGGGAAATGGTAAACAAACTAACCAAGGAAGTAGAGAAGAGACTCCAAATGGAATTTTGAAGTGGGTTAAGGAGTTAAAAAATCTGTAGGGCTCCTGAAGAATGTAACTGCTGCCGAGAAGAAAATACACCCGGCTGCTGGTTGCACCCCAGCAGGCCGAGGAGGCAGAGTTCACATATACTTGGTGGAGCCTAATTTTGATCCTAACCCTATTTGTACATAAGTAGTCCAATCGAAATCAAAAACCACGTTCCCATGTGTGGAATCTTGATCAGACCGGAGAGAAAAGACTTGAACTTGAAAAAGCAATAGTAAATTTTTCTGCTACAGTTGAAATCATGGTAAATGCAAGCACAGATGCAATAAAAGCGCAGCAAATTGAAATCAATAGTCTCTCGAAAATGTCTACTCAGAATAGATTAGCTTTGGATTTTTTATATGTTAAGGAAGGGGGTGTATGTGTAGTCATAAATGTAAGTTGTTGTAGTTATGTTAATCTAGATAAACGAGTGAAAACAGATTTACAGGCGATTGTAAACCACAATCAGATATTACATCAGATTTCTTTAGATGATACTTCTTGTGGATTTAAAGAAATATGGGATAAATTAACTTTCTGGTTACCAAATCTAAATTGGCTTCAACATTTGTTTGTAATATTGTTGGAATAATTGTAATATTGCTATGCATAATACTCTGCAATTGTTGTTACAAAATACTAAGACCTTTAAGTAAGATTGCTCATGTCAATGAGTTACAAGTAGAGAATTATGATCAGAATGTGATCAGAACAGATGAACTTAATTATGATCCAATTAAGAAGGTTCTGAAATATCTGGAAATTTTAACACAAATCAATGGTGACAAAGAAAAAAAAAAAAAAGGGGGGGGGAATTGTGATGAATATACTGGTGATTTGTGTTAAAATTGTAAGACTTAGAGTGCACTGGGATTAAGGGTCAGGATCTTGTAAGGCCTGTTTAGAGGGTAAAGAGAAAGAAACCTCTCTTGCAGACTTGCAAGGACACTGTCTGGTTAATTGGAGACATCACGGCTGAGAAGGAGCTGTCTTAAAGATAAACATTCAGAACTGGGAATTTGTTTTCTCCAGATAAGAAGCCTGCACAATTGAGCATGTGTGAAAGTGGATGCTTTGACCCTTACCACACTGAATGTAGGGAGAAGGGATTTGACCACCTATTCTAAGACTATCATATGCCTCCCTTCTATTTAGCATAAGTTTGCTTATATAGATGATGAAACTATATAAGATGAAGAAAACTATTGTAAGGTTGCTTTTTGGGTGAAGTTGGTACCAATAAGAGATTAGTATTACTAGGATGACCAAAAACACATTATTATGGGTAATTTTATATTGGGCAAAGCAATGAAGCTCTTTTGCTCTTGCTGATTGCCTGCAAGTTTTCTGTCTGTGAAGCTAGAGCCTGGCCAGATCTACCTTTACAGATTAAAGAAATCTTGCTACCATTAAACAAATTATGATTTTTGACCATCCTAGAGAAAATAAAGATGCAACATAACAGGTAATAATGAATTGATTGAACTTTTTCAGACGTGTCTGATAGGGATACCCAGACTTAATGTAAATATGTTTGTTAATTATAGTAGTAAGTTTTAAGGTTCTTAGGTATTATTGTACTCATTTTGATTATTGTTAAACTTGTTTATAATTGTATTATGCAAAGTGTTCAAAGAATAACTTCCAAGGCCTTACTTGCACAAAAGAAAAACGGGGGAATTGTTGTCGGACAAGAGGGGACATGGGTCCCAGGAACACCTGTGCAATTCAGGCCTTGAAGAATTCTCTGTTGATAATATACTGGCGGAGAGGAGATGTGAGAAAGTGCTGATTGCTTGGTATGCTGAAGTCCAGCTGCCCCTGAGATGGGAGGCAAGCGAGATAAGGAAGAGGCGAGATCTGGGAAAGAGAGCAATTAGGCCGGATAGAAGAATTCCACAGAGTTGTGAAAACAATGATGTAACCTGTTAGAGAGCAACCAATAGTATGTTGCCAAGTGGGCATAATTATAGCAAACTGTATATAAGATGTGTCTGATGCTCAATAAAGTGGAATCCGCTGATCAAATTGGTCGTTAAAGCGGCCCCCCTTCTTGCAGTACCTGCCCAGCACCACTCACATCCCTGCCCCCAGCCCTTCCCCAGCCCCAGCCCCAGCCCCAGCCCTGCCCCCAGCCCAGCCCCAGCCCAAGGCCCAGCCTCCAGCCTAGTCCTGCCCCAGCCCCGGCCCCAACCCAGCCCCAGCCCTGGCCCCAACCTCAGTCCCAGCCCTGCTCACAGCCCTGGTCCCAGCTCCGGCTCCAACCCTACCCCAGCCCTGCCCTCAGCCCCAGCCCCAGCCCTGCACCGGCCCAGCCCCAGCCCCAGCCCAGCCCCTGCCCTGGACCCAGCCCCAGCCCAGCCCCTGCCACAGCCCTGCCCTGGCCCAGCCCCAGTCACAGCCCCGGCCCCAGCCCAGACCCTAGCCCAGCCTCAGCCCCGGCTCCAGTCCCCGCCCCAGCCCAGCCCTGCTCCCAGCCCCGGCCCCAGCCCTGGCTCCAGTCCCCGCCCCAGCCCAGCCCAGAACCCAGCCCAGCACCAGCCCCGGCCCCAGCACTGCCGCAGCCCCAGCCCCACCCCCAGCCCTAGCCCAGCCCCTGCCGCAGCCCCACTCCCATCCCTGCTTCCAGCCCATCCCCATCCCCAATCTGGACCCAGCCCCAGCCCCAGCCCAGCCCCAGCTCTGCCCTGGACCCACCCCCAGCCCCACCCCAGCCTCATCCCCAGCCCAGACCCCAGCCCAGCCCCACCCACGGCCCCATCCCCGGCCCCAGCCCAGCCCTAGCCCAGCTCTGCACAGCCACAGCCCCAGCCCAGCACCTGCCCCAGCCCTACCCCAGCCCAGCCCCAGCCACAACCCAGCCCCAGCCCTGGACCCAGCCCCAGCCCCAGCCCTGCCCCAGCCCTGCCCTCAGCGCAGCCCCAGCCCTTCCCCAGCCCCAGCCCTGCCCCAGCTCTGGCCCCAGCCTTGTCCCCAGCCCCGGCCCCTGCCCCAGCCCTGCCCCAGCCCAGCTCCAGCCACAACCCAGCCACAGCCCTGGACCCAGCCCAAGCCCCAGCCCTGCCCCAGCCCTGCCCTCAGCCCAGCCCCAGCCCTTCCCCAGCCCTAGCCCCAGCCCAGCCCCAGCCCCAGCCCTGCCCCAGCCCTGCTCTCAGCCCCAGCCCCAGCCCACCGCAGCCACAGCCCAGCCCCAGCCCTGTCCCAGCCCCAGCCCAGCCATAGACTTGGTTCCCGCCCCAGCCCCAGCCCAGAATCCACCCCAGCCTCAGCCCCAGCCCCAGCCCTGCCCCAGCTTAAGACCTAGCCCAACCCTGCCCTCTGCCCAGGCCCATCCCAGCCCCAGCCCCAGCCCCACCCTCGGCCTCAGCCCAGCCCTGCCCTACCCCAGCCCTGCCCCAGCCTCGGGCCCAGCCCTGTCCCAGGCCCAGCCCAGAACCCAGCCCAGCCTCAACCCCGGCCCCAGCCCTGCCCCAGCCCCACCCCTAGCCTAGCCCTGCCCTCAGCCCAGCCCCAGCCCTGCCCCAGCCCCAGCCCTAGCCCAGCCCTGCCCACAGCCCCAGCCCCAGCCCTGGACCCAGCCCCAGCCCAGCCCCAGCCGCAGCCCCAGACCTGCCCAAGCCCTGCCCCAGCCCTGCCCCAGCCCAGCCCCAGCACCAGCCCCAGCCTAGCCCCTGCCCTGGACCCAGCCCCAGCCCCAGACCAGCCCCAGTCCCAGCCCTGCCCCAGAACAGCCCCAGCCACCGCCCGGCCCCAGCCCTGCCCCCAGCCCAGCCCCATCCCCAACCTGGACCCAGCCCCAGCCCCAGCCCCAGCCCTGGCCCAGCCCAGGCCCAGACTCGGGTCTAGCCCAGGCCCTGCCCTGGACCCAGCCCCAGCCCCAGCCCTGCCCCAGCCCCAGCCCTGCGCCAGCCCAGCACGAACCCCAGCCCAGCCCCGGCCCTGGACCCAGCCCCTGCCCTAACCCAGCCCCAGCCCAGCCCCAGCCACCGCCCAGCCCCAGCCCTGCCCCAAGCCCAGCCCCATCCCCATCCTGGACCCAGCCCCAGCACCACCCCAGCCTCATCCCCAGCCCTGCCCCAGCCCAGCCCCAGCCACAGCGCAGCCCCAGCCCCGGACCCCAGCCTCGGGTCCAGCCCTGCCCCAGGCCCAGCCCAGACCCCAGCCCAGCCCCACCCACGGCCCCATCCCCGGCCCCAGCCCAGCCCTAGCCCTAGCCCTGGACCCAGCCCCTGCCCCAGCCCTGTCCCCGTCCCTGCCCCAGCCCCAGCCCCAGCCCCACCCCTGGCCCCAGCCCCGGCCCCAGCCCAGCCCTAGCCCAGCCCTGTTCCAGCCCCTGCCCTGCCCCAGCCCTGCCCCAGCTCTGGCCCCAGCCGTGTCCCCAGCCCCGGCCCCTGCCCCAGACCCAGCCCAGCCCAGGCCTGCCCTCAGCCCCAGCCACAGTCCAGCCGTAGCCCAAGGCCCAGCCCTAGCCCAGCCCCAGCCCCAGCCCTGCCCAAGCCCTGCCCCAGCCCTGCCCCAGTCCAGCCCCAGCCCCAGCCCAGCACAGCCCCAGCCCCAGCCCCAGCCCCAGCCCCAGCCTACTGCAAGAAGGGGGCCGCTTTAACGGCCAATTTGATCAGCGGATTCCACTTTATTGAGCATCAGACACATCTTATATACAGTTTGCTATAATTATGCCCACTTGGCAACATACTATTGGTTGCTCTCTAAAAGGTTACATCATTGTTTTCACAACTCTGTGGAATTCTTCCATCCGGCCTAATTGCTCTCTTTCCCAGATCTCGCCTCCTCCTTATCTTGCTTGCCTCCCATCTCAGGGGCAGCTGGGTTTCAGCATACCAAGCAATCAGCACTTTCTCACATCTCCCACTCCGCCACTATATCATCAACAGAGAATTCTTCAAGGCCTGAATTGCACAGGTGTTCCTGGGACCCATGTCCCCTCTTGCCCGACAACACCAGCCCTGGACGCAGCCCCAGCCCAGCCCCAGCCACAGCCCAGCCCCAGCCCTGGACCCAGCCCCAGATCCAGCCCCAGCCCCAGCCCTGCCCCAGCCCTGCCCTCAGCCCAGCCCCAGCCCTTCCCCAGGCCCTGCCCTAGCCCAGACCTGCCCTCAGCCGCAGCCCCAGCCCAGCCCCAGCCACAGCCCAGCCCCAGCCCTGGACCCAGCCCCAGTCGCAGCCCCGGCCCCAGCCCAGACCCTAGCCCAGCCTCAGCCCCGGCTCCAGTCCCCGCCCCAGCCCAGCCCAGCACCAGTCCCAGCCCCAGCCCCACCCTCAGCCCCAGCCACAGCCCAACCCCAGCCCTGGACCCAGCCCCAGCCCTGCCCCAGCCCTGGACTAAGCCCCAGCCGCAGCCCCGGCCCCAGCCCAGCCCTAGCCCAGCCCTGCCCGAGCCCCAGCCACAGCCCAGCCCCAGCCCCAGCCCCACCCCCGGCCCCAGCCCCTGCCTAGCCCCACTCACATCCCTGCCCCCAGCCCTGCCCCAGCCCCAGCCCCAGCCGCAGCCCCAGCCCCAGCCCAGCCCTAGCCCAGCCCTGCCCCAGCCCCAGCCCCAGCCCCACCCCCGGCCCCAGCCCAGCCCCTGCCCAGCCCCACTCACATCCCGGCCCAGCCCTGCCCCAGTCCCAGCCCCTGCCCCAGCCCAGCCCCTGCCCCAGCCCAGCACAGCCCCAGCCCCAGCCCCAGCCCCAGCCCCAGCCCCAGCCCTGGACCCAGACCCAGCCCAGCCCCAGTCCCAGCCCAGCCCCAGCCACAGCCCAGCCCCAGCCCTGGACCCAGCCCCAGATCCAGCCCCAGCCCCAGCCCTGCCCCAGCCCTGCCCTCAGCCCAGCCCCAGCCCTTCCCCAGCCCCAGCCCTAGCCCAGACCTGCCCTCAGCCCCAGCCCCAGCCCAGCCCCAGCCACAGCCCAGCCCCAGCCCTGGACCCAGCCCCAGTCGCAGCCCCGGCCCCAGCCCAGACCCTAGCCCAGCCTCAGCCCCGGCTCCAGTCCCCACCCCAGCCCAGCCCAGCACCAGCCCCAGCCCCAGCCCCAGCCCCACCCTCGGCCCCAGCCACAACCCAACCCCAGCCCTGGACCCAGCCCCAGCCCTGCCCCAGCCCTGGACTAAGCCCCAGCCGCAGCCCCGGCCCCAGCCCAGCCCTAGCCCAGCCTTGCCCCAGCCCCAGCCACAGCCCAGCCCCAGACCCAGCCCCACCCCCGGCCCCAGCCCAGCCCCTGCCCAGCCCCACTCACATCCCGGCCCAGCCCTGCCCCAGTCCCAGCCCCTGCCCCAGCCCAGCCCCTGCCCCAGCCCAGCACAGCCCCAGCCCCAGCCCCAGCCCAGCCCCATCCCCAGCCCTGCCCCAGCCCCAGCCCTGCCCCAGTCCCTGCCCCAGCCCCAGCCCTGCCCTTGACTTGGTTCCCGCCCCGACCCCAGCCCTGCCCCCAGCCCAGCCCTGCCCCCAGCCGAGCCCCGGCCCCAGCCCCTAGCCCTGCCCCCAACCCGGCCCCAGGCCAAGGCCCAGCCTCCAGCCTAGTTCTGCCCCATCCCCGGCCCCAGCCCAGCCCCTGCCCCAGCCCCAGCCCCAGCGCTGTCCCAGCCCCGGCCCCAGTTCCGGCCCCTGTCTCGGACACAGCCCCGCCCCAGCCCTGCACCAGCCCCTTCCCTGCCCCGGCCCTACCCCAGCCCAGTCCCGGTCCCAGCCCAGGCCCAACCCTGCCCCAGCCCCAGCCCTAACCCAGCCCTGCCCTCAGCCACAGCCCCAGCCCCAGCCCCAGCCCAGCCCCTGCCCAGGACCCAGCCCCAGCCCAGCCCCAGCCCAGCCCCAGCCACAGCCCAGCCCCAGCCCTGGACCCAGCCCCAGTTGCAGCCCCATCCTCAGCCCAGACCCTACCCCAGCCTCAGGCCCGGCTCCAGTCCCCGCCCCAGCCCAACCTGCCCCAGCCCTACCCCAGCCCCAGCCCCAGCCCCAGCCCTGGCCCCAGCTTGTCCCAGCCCCAGTCCTGCCCCAGCCCCGGCCCCAGCGCATCCCCAGCCCCAGCCCAGCCATAGAATTGGTTCCCGCCCCAGCCCCAGCCCTGCCCCCAGCCCTGCCCCAGCCTCGGGCCCAGCCCTGTCCCAGGCCCAATTCAGAACCCAGCCCAGCCCCAGCCACAGCCCTGCCCCAGCCCCAGCCCCAGCCCAGCCCTGCCCTCAGCCCAGCCCCAGCCCCAGCCCAGCCCTGCCCTCAGCCCAGGCCCAGCCCTAGCCCAGCCCTGCCCTCAGCCCAGCCCCAGCCCCAGCCCAGCCCTACACTCAGCCACAGCCCCAGCCCCAGCCCTGCCCCAGTCCCTGCCCCAGCGCAGTCCTGGTACCAGCCCAGCCCCTGCCCTGCCCCAGCCCCAGCCCTAGCCCAGCCCTACCCTCAGGCCCCAGCCCCAGCCCCAGCCCCAGCCCTGCCCTTGACTTGGTTCCAGCCCCGACACCTGCCCTGCCCCCAGCCCAGCCCTTCCCCCAGCCGAGCCCCGGCCCCAGCCCCCAGCCCTGCCCCAGCCCCAGACCGAGCCCAGCCCTGCCCTCAGCCACAGCCCAGCCCCAGCCCTGCCCCGGCCCAGCCCCAGCCCCAGCCCAGCCCCTGCCCTGGACCCAGCCCCAGTCGCAGCCCCGGCCCCAGCCCCAGCCATGCCCCAGAACAGCCCCAGCCCTGTGCCAGCCCAGCCCCAGCCCTTCCCCAGCCCCAGCCCCAGACCAGGCCGCAGCCCAGCGTTAGCCCAGCCCTGCCCCCAGCCCCAGCCCTACCCCAGCCCAGCCCCAGCCCCGGCCCCAACCTCAGTCCCACCCCTGCTCCCAGCCCCGGCCCCAGGCTCTACTCCAGCCCTACCCTCGCCCAGCCCCAGCCCAGCCCCAGCCCCGGCTCCAGCCCCAGCCCCACCCTCGGACCCAGCCCTGCCCCAGCCACAGCCCAGCCCCAGCCCTGGACCCAGCCCCAGTCGCAAGCCCGGCCACAGCCCAGACCCTAGCCCAGCCTCAGCCCCGGCTCCAGTCCCCGCCCCAGCTCAGCCCAGAACCCAGCCCAGCACCAGCCCCGGCCCCACCCCAGCCCCTGCCCTGGACCCAGCCCCAGCCCCAGCCCAGCCCCAGCCCCAGCCCTGCCCCAGAACAGCCCCAGCCACTGCCCAGCCCCAGCCCTGGCCCCAGCCCCAGCCCCAGCCCTGCACCAGCCCAGCCCCAGCCCCAGCCTGCCCCAGCCCAGCCCCAGCCCCAGCCCAGCCCCAGCCCTGGACCCAGCCCTAGCCCAGCCCCAGCCCTCTCCCAAGCCCTACCCCAGCCCGGCTCCAGTCCCCGCCCCAGCCCAGCCTGCCCCAGCCCTACCCCAGCCCCAGCCCCAGCCCCAGCCCTGGCCCCAGCTTGTCCCAGCCCCAGTCCTGCCCCAGCCCCGGCCCCAGCCCAGCCCCAGCCCCAGACCAGCCATAGAATTGGTTCCCGGCCCAGCCCCAGCCCTGCCCCCAGCCCAGCCCCAGCCCTGGCCCCAACCTCAGTCCCAGCCCTGCCCCAGCCTCGGGCCCAGCCCTGTCCCAGGTCCAGCCCAGAACCCAGCCCAGCCTCAGCCCCGGCCCCAGCCCTGCCCCAGCCCCAGACCGAGCCCAGCCCTGCCCTCAGCCACAGCCCAGCCCCAGCCCTGCCCCGGCCCAGCCCCGGCCCCTGCCCAGCCCCACTCCCATACCTGCCCCCAGCCCTGCCCCAGGCCCAGCCCCAGCCCTGTCCCAGCCCCAGCCCAGCCACAGACTTGGTTCCCGCCCCAGCCCCAGCCCAGAACCCAGCCCAGCCTCAGCCCCGGCCGCAGCCCTGCCCCAGCCCCAGACCTAGCCCAGCCCTGCCCTCAGCCCAGCCCCAGCCTTGGCCCAGCCCAGCCTCCAGCCCAGGCCCACCCACAGCCCCAGCCCCGGCCCCAGTCCAGCACCCGCCCTGCCCCAGCCCCAGCCCTGCACCGAACCCAGCCCCAGCCCCGGCCCCAACCCCAGCCCCAGCCCTAGCCCAGCCCTGCCTTCAGCCCCAGCCCCAGCCCCATCCCCAGCCCCAGCCCGAGCCCCAGCCCAGCCCCTGCCCTGGACCCAGCCCCAGCCCAGCCCCAGCCCAGCCCCAGCCACAGCCCAGCCCCAGCCCTGGACCCAGCCCCAGTCGCAGCCCCATCCTCAGCCCAGACCCTAGCCCAGCCACAGCCCCGGCTCCAGTCCCCGCCCCAGCCCCAGCCCCAGCCCATCCCCAGCCCCAGTCCAGCCATAGAATTGGTTCCCGCCCCAGCCCAGCCCAGAACCCAGCCCAGCCCCAGCCCCTGCCCTACCCCAGCCCCAGCCCCAGCCCTGCCCTTGACTTGGTTCCAGCCCCGACCCCAGCCCTGGCCCCAGCCCAGCCCTGCCCCCAGCCGAGCCCCGGCCCCAGCCCCTAGCCCTGCCCCCAACCCGGCCCCAGGCCAAGGCCCAGCCTCCAGCCTAGTTCTGCCCCATCCCCGGCCCCAGCCCAGCCCCAGCCCCAGCCCCAGCCCCAGCCCAGCCCCAGCCCCGGCCCCAGCCCCAGCCCCAGACTCGGCCCCAGGCCCGCCCCAGCCGTGTCCCCAGCCCCTTCCCTGCCCCAGCCCTACCCCAGCCCAGTCCCGGTCCCAGCCCAGGCTCAGCCCAGCCCCAGCCCCAGCCCCAGCCGTGGCCCCATCCCTGCCCCAGCCTTCAACCCAGCCTCATCCCCATCCCTGCCCCCAGCCCCAGCCCCAGCCCAGCCCCAGCCCTTCCCCAGCCCCAGCCCCAGACCAGGCCGCAGCCCAGCGTTAGCCCAGCCCTGCCCCCAGCCCCAGCCCCAGCCCCAGCCCTTCCCCAGCCCAGCCCCTGCCCCAGCCCCAGCCCAGCCCCTGCACTGGACCCAGCCCCAGCCCAGCCCCAGCCCTGCCCCAGAACAGCCCCAGCCACCGCCCAGCCCCAGCCCTGGCCCCAGCCCCAGCCCCAGCCCTGCACCAGCCCAGCACCAGCCCCAGCCTGCCCCAGCCCAGCCCCAGCCACAGCCCAGCCCCAGCCCTGGACCCAGCCCTTGCCCAGCCCCAGCCCTCTCCCAGCCCCAGCCCTCTCCCAAGCCCTACCCCAGCCCAGCCCCAGCCACAGCCCAGCCCGAGCCCTGGACCCAGCCCTAGCCCAGCCCCAGCCCTCTCACAAGCCCTACCCCAGCCCTGCACCAGTACCAGCCCCAGCCCCAGCCCCAGCCCTGCCCCTGCCCTGGAGCCAGCCACAGCCCAACCCCAGCCCCAACCGTGCCCCAGCCCAGCCCCTGCCCTGGAGCCAGCCACAGCCCAACCCCAGCCCCAACCGTGCCCCAGCCCAGCCCCAGCCACAGCCCAGCCCCAGACCTGGACCCAGCCCCAGCCCAGCCCCAGCCCCAACCCTGCCCCAGCCCAGCCCCAGCCATAGCCCAGCCCTAGCCCTAGACCCAGCCCCAGTCGCAGCCCCGGCCCCAGCCCAGCCCCTGCCGCAGCCCCACTCCCATCCCTGCTTCCAGCCCATCCCCATCCCCACCGTGGACCTAACTCCAGCCCCAGCCCAGCCCCCAGCTCTGCCCTGGACCCACCCCCAGCCCCACCCCAGCCTCATCCCCAGCCCTGCCCCAGGCCCAGCCCAGACCCCAGCCCAGCCCCACCCACGGCCCCATCCCTGGACACAGCCCAGCCCTAGCCCAGCTCTGCACAGCCACAGCCCTAACCCAGCGCTACCCTTAGCCCTACCCCAGCCCTACCAAAGCCCTGCCCCCAGCCCCAGTCCCAGCCTCAGCCCCAGAGCAGCCCCAGCCCAGCACCTGCCCCAGCCCTACGCCAGCCCAGTCCCGGTCCCAGCCCAGCCCCAGCCCTGCCCCAGCCCAGACCCAGCCACAGCCACAGCCCCAGCCCTGCCCTCAGCCCAGCCCCAACCACAACCCAGCCCCAGCCCTGGACCCAGCCCCAGATCCATCCCCAGCCCCAGCCCTGCCCCTGCCCTACCCCAGCCCTGCCCCAGCCTCGGGCCCAGCCCTGTCCCAGGCCCAGCCCAGAACCCAGTCCAGCCTCAACCCCGTCCCCAGCCCTGCCCCAGCCCCAACCCTAGCCTAGCCCTGCCCTCAGCCCAGCCCCATCCCAGCCCCAGCCCCATCCCTGCCCCAGCCCAGCCCCAGCCCCAGCCCAACTCTAGCCCTGCCCCAGCCTCGGGCCCAGCCCTGCCCCAGCCCAGTCCCGCCCCAGCCACAACCCAGCCACAGCCCTGGACGAAGCCCCAGATCCAGCCCCAGCCCCAGCCCTGCCCCAGCCCTGCCCTCAGCCCAGCCCCCGCCCTTCCCCAGCCCCAGCCCTAGCCCAGACCTGCCCTCAGCCCTGCCTCAGTCCCAGCCCCAGCCCCAGCCCTGCCCCTGCCCTGGACCCAGCCACAGCCCAGCCCCAGCCCCAACCCTGCCCCAGCCCAGCCCCAGCCACAGCCCAGCCCCAGCCCTGGACCCAGCCACAGCCCAGCCCCAGCCCCAACCCTGCCCCAGCCCAGCCACAGCCACAGCCTAGCCCCCGCCCTGGACCCAGCCCCAGTCGCAGCCCCGGCCCCAGCCCAGCTCCTGCCGCAGCCCCACTCCCATCGCTGCTTCCAGCCCATCCCCATCCCCACCCTGGACCCAGCCCCAGCCCCAGCCCAGCCCCAGCTCTGCCCTGGACCCACCCCCAGCCCCACCCCAGCCTCATCCCCAGCCCTGCCCCAGGCACAGCCCCAGCCCCAGCCCTGCCTCAGCCCAGCCCCAGCCACAACCCAGCCCCAGCCCTGGACCCAGCCCCAGATCCATCCCCAGCCCCAGCCCTGCCCCCAGCCCCAGATCCATCCCCAGCCCCAGCCCTGCCCCAGCCCTTCCCCAGCCCCAGCCTTGCCCCAGCCCAAGCCCTAGCCCAGCCCTACCCTCAGGCTCCAGCCCCAGCCCCAGCCCCAGCCCTGCCCTAGACTTGGTTCCAATCCTGACCCCAGCCCTGTCCGCAGCCCCAGCCCCACCCTCGGCCTCAGCCCAGCCCTCCCCTACCCCTGCCCTGCCACAGCCTCGGGCCCAGCCCTGTCCCAGGCCCAGCCCAGAACCCAACCCAGCCTCAATCCCGGCCCCAGCCCTGCCCCAGCCCCACCCCTAGCCTAGCCCTGCCCTCAGCCCAGCCCCAGCCCTGCCCCAGCCCCAGCCCTAGCCCAGCCCTGCCCACAGCCCCAACCCCTGCCCCAGCCCAGCACCCAGCCCAGCCCCAGACCTTCCACAGCCCAGCCCCAATCCAGCCCCAACCCAAGGCCCAGCCTCCAGCCTAGCTCTGCCCCAGCCCCAGCCTCAACCCAGCCCCAGCCCCGGCCCCAGTCTCGGCCCCAGCCCTACCCCAGCCCTACTCCAGCCTCGGGCCCAAGCCCTGCCCCAGGCCCAGCCCAGACCCCAGCCCAGCCCCACCCTCAGCCCCAGCCCAGCCCCAGCCCTAGCCCAGCCCTACCCTCAGCCCCAGCCAATGCCCCAGTCCCAGCCCTGCCCCAGCCCCCGCCCCATCCCTGCCACAGCCCAACCCCAGCCCCAGCCCAGCACAGCCCCAGCCCCAGCCACAGCCCAGCCCCAGCCCTGGACCCAGCCCCAGCCCAGCCCCAGCCCAGCCCCAGCCACAGCCCCAGCCCCAGCCCTGGACCCAGTCCCAGCCCAGCCCCAGCCCTGCCCCAGCCCAGACCCAGCCACAGCCACAGCCCCAGCCCTGCCCTCAGCCCAGCCCCAACCACAACCCAGCCCCAGCCCTGGACCCAGCCCCAGATCCATCCCCAGCCCCAGCCCTGCCCCTGCCCTACCCCAGCCCTGCCCCAGCCTCGGGCCCAGCCCTGTCCCAGGCCCAGCCCAGAACCCAGTCCAGCCTCAACCCCGTCCCCAGCCCTGCCCCAGCCCCAACCCTAGCCTAGCCCTGCCCTCAGCCCAGCCCCATCCCAGCCCCAGCCCCAGCCCTGCCCCAGCCCAGCCACAGCCAACGCCCAGTCCCAGCCCTGGAAACAGCCCAGCCCCAACACAGCCCCGACCACAGCCCCGGCCCCAGACACAGCCCAGACCCCGCCCCATCCCTGCCCCAGCCCAGCCCCAGCCCCAGCCCAACTCTAGCCCTGCCCCAGCCTCGGGCCCAGCCCTGCCCCAGCCCAGCCCCGCCCCAGCCACAACCAAGCCACAGCCCTGGACCCAGTCCCAGATCCAGCCCCAGCCCCAGCCCTGCCCCAGCCCTGCCCTCAGCCCAGCCCCAGCCCTTCCCCAGCCCCAGCCCTAGCCCAGAACTGCCCTCAGCCCTGCCCCAGTCCCAGCCCCAGCCCCAGCCCTGCCCCTGCCCTGGACCCAGCCACAGCCCAGCCCCAGCCCCAACCCTGCCCCCAGCCCAGCCCCAGCCACAGCCCAGCCCCAGACCTGGACCCAGCCACAGCCCAGCCCCAGCCCCAACCCTGCCCCAGCCCAGCCCCAGCCACAGCCCAGCCACAGCCCTGGACCCAGCCCCAGCCCAGCCCCAGCCCCAACCCTGCCCCAGCCC
>NW_027143216.1:0-73591 GCF_026170545.1 Melanerpes formicivorus
GGCTGGGGCTGGGCTGGGACCAGGGCTGGGCTGGGGTAGGGCTGGGGCAGGGCTGGGGCTGGGGCTGGGGCTGGGAGCAGGGCTGGGACTGAGGTTGGGTCTGAGTCTGGGGCTGGGGTGGGGACGCGGCTGGGACAGAGCTAGGCTGGAGGCTGGGCCTTGGGCTGGGGCTGGGTCCAGGGCTGGGGCTGAGGCCGGGGCTGGGGCAAGACAGGGGCCGGGCTGAGGGCTGGGGCTGGGGCTGGGCTGGGACTGGGCTGAGGGCAGGGACAGGCTAGGGCTGGGGATGGGGCAGGGCTGGGGCCAGGGCTGAGGCTGGGCTGGGGTCTGGGCTGGGCCTGGGACAGGGCTGGGCCCGAGGCTGGGGCAGGGCTGGGGTAGGGTTGGGGCTGGGGCTGGGGCCGGGGCTAGGAGCAGGGCTGGGGCTGGGCTGGGGCTGGGGCCGTGCTGGGGGAAGGGATGGGTTGGGGTTGGGCTGGGCTGGGGGCAGGGATGGGGCTGGGGATGGGTCTGGGTCTGGGGCTTGGGCTGGGGCAGGGCTGGGGCCGGGCTGGGGCAGGACTAGGGCTGGGGCTGGGTGGGGCCGGGGCTGTGGCTGGGGCTGGGGACAGGGCTGGGGCAGGACTGGGGATGGGGGCTGGGCTGGGGCTGGGCTGAGGGCAGGGCTGGCCTAGGGCTGGGTTGGGGGCTGGGCTAGAGCTGGGGGTAGGGCTGGGGCTGGGGCTGGGTGAGGATGAGCTGGGGCTGGGCTAGGGGCTGGAGGCTGGGCTAGGGCTGGGGCAGGGCTGGGGCAGGTCTGAGGCTGGGGCTGGGCTGGGCACAGGGATGGGGACGGGGGGTGGGCTGGGCTGGGGGCAAGGCTGGGACTGAGGTTGGGGCCGGGGCTGGGGCTGGGGCTGGGTTGGGGCCGTGGCTGGGCTGGGGGCAGGGCTGTGGCTGGGGCTGGGCAGGGGCAGGGATGGGGCAGGGCTGGGGCACAACTGGGGCTGGGGTTTGGGCTGGGCTGGGGCTGGGGTCAGTGCAGGGCTGGGACAGGGCTTGCGCCAGACTGGGGTCGGGGCTGGGGCTGGGCTGGGGCTGGGGCTGTGCTGGGGGAAGGGATGGGGATGGGGCTGGGCTGGGCTGGGTCCAGGGCTGTGGCTGGGCTGTGGCTGGGGCTGGGCTGGGGCAGGGCTGGGGCCGGGCTGAGGGCTGGGGCTGGGGCTGGGCTGGGACTGGGCTGAGGGCAGGGCTGGGGCCGGGCTGAGGGCAGGGACAGGCTAGGGCTGGGGATGGGGCAGGGCTGGGGTCGGGGCTGAGGCTGGGCTGGGGTCTGGGCTGGGCCTGGGACAGGGCTGGGCCCGAGGCTGGGGCAGGGCTGGGGTAGGGTTGGGGCCGGGTCTGGGGCCGGGGCTAGGAGCAGGGCTGGTGCTGGGCTGGGGCTGGGGCTGTGCTGGGGGAAGGGATGGGGATGGGTCTGGGCTGGGCTGGGGGCAGGGATGGGTCTGGGACTGGGTCTGGATCTGGGTCTGGGTCTGGGGCAGGGCTGGGGCTGGGCTGGGACCAGGACTGGGCTGGGTTGGGGCTGGGGCAGGGCTGGGTCTGGGCTGTGGCTGGGGTTTGGGCTGGGGCAGGGCTGGGGGCAGGACTGGGCTAGCGCTGTGCTGGGGCCGGGGCTGGGGCTCGGGCTGGGGCCGGGCTGGGGCTGGGGCTGGGGCTGGGGCTGGGGCTGGGGCTGGGAGCAGGGCTGGGACTGAGGTTGGGTCTGAGTCTGGGGCTGGGGTGGGGACGCAGCTGGGACAGAGCTAGGCTGGAGGCTAGGCCTTGGGCTGGGGCTGGGTCCAGGGCTGGGGCTGAGGCCGGGGCTGGGGCAAGACTGGGGCCGGGCTGAGGGCTGGGGCTGGGGCTGGGCTGGGACTGGGCTGAGGGCAGGGCTGGGGCCGGGCTGAGGGCAGGGACAGGCTAGGGCTGGGGATGGGGCAGGGCTGGGGCCAGGGCTGAGGCTGGGCTGGGGTCTGGGCTGGGCCTGGGACAGGGCTGGGCCCGAGGCTGGGGCAGGGCTGGGGTAGGGTTGGGGCTGGGGCTGGGGCCGGGTCTAGGAGCAGGGCTGGGGCTGGGCTGGGGCTGGGGCTGTGCTGGGGTAAGGGATGGGGATGGGGTTGGGCTGGGCTGGGGGCAGGGATGGGGCTGGGGCTGGGTCTGGGTCTGGGGCTTGGGCTGGGGCAGGGCTGGGGCCAGGCTGGGGCAGGACTAGGGCTGGGGCTGGGTGGGGCCGGGGCTGTGGCTGGGGCTGGGGACAGGGCTGGGGCAGGACTGGGGATGGGGGCTGGGCTGGGGCTGGGCTGAGGGCAGGGCTGGCCTAGGGCTGGGTTGGGGGCTGGGCTAGAGCTGGGGGGCAGGGCTGGGGCTGGGGCTGGGTGAGGATGAGCTGGGGCTGGGCTAGGGGCTGGAGGCTGGGCTAGGGCTGGGGCAGGGCTGGGGCAGGTCTGGGGCTGGGCTGGGCTGGGCACAGGGATGGGGACGGGGGTGGGCTGGGCTGGGGGCAAGGCTGGGACTGAGGTTGGGGCCGGGGCTGGGGCTGGGGCTGGGTTGGGGCCGTGGCTGGGCTGGGGGCAGGGCTGTGGCTGGGGCTGGGCAGGGGCAGGGATGGGGGCAGGGCTTGGGCAGAACTGGGGCTGGGGTTTGGGCTGGGCTGGGGCTGGGGTCAGTGCAGGGCTGGGACAGGGCTTGCGCCAGACTGGGGTCGGGGCTGGGGCTGGGCTGGGGCTGGGGCTGTGCTGGGGGAAGGGATGGGGATGGGGCTGGGCTGGGCTGGGTCCAGGGCTGGGGCTGGGCTGTGGCTGGGGCTGGGCTGGGGCAGGGCTGGGGCCGGGCTAGGGCTGGGGCTGGGGCTGGGCTGGGACTGGGCTGAGGGCAGGGCTGGGGCCGGGCTGAGGGCAGGGACAGGCTAGGGCTGGGGATGGGGCAGGGCTGGGGCCAGGGCTGGGGCCGATGCTAGGGCTGGGGCTGGGACTGGGGCTGGGCTGGGGCAGGGCTGGGGCCGATGCTAGGGCTGGGGCTGGGACTGGGGCTGGGGCTGGGGACAGGGCTGGGGCGGGGGCTGGGCTGTGGCTGGGGCCAGGGCTGTGGCTGGGACTGGGGCAGGGCTGGGGCTGGGCTGGGGACAGGGCTGGGGCCGGGGCTGGGGCAGGGGTAGGGCTGGGGCTGGATTGGGGCCGGGGCTGGGGTAGGACTAGACTTGAGGCTGGGCCTTGGGCTGGGGCCGGGTTGGGGCTGGGGCTGGAACCAAGTCTTGGGCAGGGCTGGGGCTGGGGCTGGGCCTGGGGCAGGGCTGGGGTTGGGGACAGGGCTGGGGCCGGGGCTGGGGCAGGGGCTGGAGGCTGGGCTGGGGGCTGAGCTGGCGCCGGGGCTGGAACCAAGTCTTGGGCAGGGCTTGGGCTGGGGCTGGGGCAGGGTTGGGGCCGGGGCTGGAGCTGGGCTGGGGCAGGGGCTGGGGTGGGGACTGGGACAGGGCTGGGGCTGGGACTGGGTCCAGGGCTGGGGCTGGGGCTGGGGACAGGGCTGGGGCTGGGGTTGGGGCTTGGGTGAGGACAGGGCTGGGGCAGGGCTGGGGATTGGGGCTGGGTTGGGGGCAGGGGAAGGGCTGGGCTGGGGCTGGGGCAGGGCTGGGGCCGGGGGCTGGAACCAAGGCTTGGGCAGGCCTGGGGCTGGGGAAGGAGCCAGGGCTGGGGCAGGGCTGGGGCCGGGCCTGGGGCTGGGGCTGGGGCAGGGTTGGGGCTGGGCTGGGGCTGGGGCTGGGGCGAGGACTGGGACAGGGCTGGGGCAGGGCTGGGGCTGGGGCTGGGGACAGGACTGGGGCCAGGACTGGGGCAGGGCTGGGGCCGGGGCTGGAACCAAGTCTTGGGCAGGGCTGGGGCTGGGGCCGGGGCCGGGGCTGGGGCTGGGGACAGAGCACGGGCTTGGGTTGGGGCTGGGGTGAGGGCAGGGCTGGGGCAGGGCTTGGGATTGGGGCTGGGCTGGGGCAGGACTGGGGCTCGGGCAGGGCTGGGGTTGGGTTCAGGTCTGGGGCTGGGACTGGGGCCGGGGCTGGAACCAAGTCTTGGGCAGGGCTGGGGCTGGGGCTGGGAGCAGGGCTGGGGCTGGGCTGGGGCTGGGGCTGGGGCTGGGCTGGAGCCAAGCCTGGGGCCGGGGCTGGGGCTGGGGCTGGGGCTGGGCTGGAGCCAAGCCTGGGGCCGGGGCTGGGGCTGGGGCTGGGTCCAGGGCTGGGGCTGGGGCTGGGGCTGGGGCTGGGTCCAGGGCTGTGGCTGGGGCTGGGGCTGGGGCAGGGCTGGGGCTAGGCTGGGGCTGGGGCTGGGCTGGGGCCAGGGCTGAGGCAAGGCTGAGGCTGGCACTGGGGCTTTGTCCGCGGCTGGGGCTGGGCTGTGGCTGGGTCTGGGCTGGGGCAGGGCTGGGGCTGGGGCTGGGGCTGGGCTGGGGCTGGGGCTGGGGCTGGGGCTGGGTCCGGGTCTGGGGCTGGGCTGTCACTGGGGCTGGGCTGGGGCAGGGCCGAGGCTGGGGCTGGGTCTGGGGCAGGGCTGGGACTGGGGCTGGGCTGGGGGCAGGGATGGGGCTGGGGCTGGGGCTGGGTCAGGGCTGGGGCTAGGCTGGGGCTGGACTGGGGACAGGGCTGGGACTGGGGCTGGGCTGGGGGCAGGGATGGGGCTGGGGCTGGGGCTGGGTCAGGGCTGGGGCTAGGCTGGGGCTGGGCTGGGGGCAGGGATGGGGTAGGGCTGGGGCAGGGCTGGGTCTGGGGCTGGGGTAGGGCTGGGGTAGGGCTGGGGCAGGGCTGGGGCTGGGGCTGGGGCTGGGCTGGAGCCGTGCCTGGGGCTGGGGCTGGGGCAGGGCTGGAGCCGAGCCTGGGGCTGGGGCTGGGGCCGAGGCTGGGGCCAGGGCCGGCGCCAGGGCCGGGGCTGGTGCAGGCCTGGGGCAGATCTGGAACTGGGGCTGGGCTGGGGCCAAGGTTGGGGCTGGGCTGGGATCTGTCCTGGGGTAGTGCAGGGGCAGGGCTGGGACTAGGGCTGTGGTCTGTGCTGAGGGCAGGGCTGGGCTAGGGCTGGGCTAGGGCCAGGGATGGGGCCGGGGGTGGGGCAGGGCTGGGGCTAGGCTGGGGCTGGGGCTGGGCTGGGGTCAGGGACGGGGCTGGGGCAGGGCTGGGGTTGGTGCTGGTGGATGGGAAGTGATGGGGCTAGGGCAGGGCTGGGGCTGCGTTGGGGGCAGGGCTGGGGCTGCGTTGGGGGCAGGGCTGGGGCAGGGCTAGGGACAGGGATGGGTCTGGGGTGGGGACTGAAACAGGGCTGGGGCTGGGACTGGGTCCAGGGCTGGGGCAGAGCTAGGGCTGGGCTGGGACTGGGACTGGGCTGGGGTAGGTCTGGGGTAGGGCTGGGACTAGGGCTGTGGGTGAGGTGGGGACTGGGACAGGGCTGGGGCTGGGACTGGGACTGGGTCCAGGGCTGGGGCTGGGCTGGGGCTGGGGCTGGGGATAGAGGTGGGGCTTGGGTTGGGGCTGGGGTGAGGGCAGGGCTGGCCAGGATTTGGGATGGGGACAGGGCTGGGTCCAGGGCTGGGGCTGGGCTGGGGCTGGGCTGTGGTTGGGGCAGGGCTGGGGCAGGGTTGGAGCAGGGCTGGGCTGGAACTGGGCTGGGGCTGGGGCTGGGGCTGGGTCTGGGTCCAGGGCTGGGCCTGAGGCTGGGGCAGGGCTGGGGTAGGGCTGGGGCCGGGTCTAGGTCAGGGGCTGAGGTTGGGGCCGGGGATGGGGCTGGGTTGGGGCCGGGGCTGGGGCAGGGCTGGGGCAGGACTGGGGCTGGGGCTGGGGCTAGGCTGAGGCAGGGCTGGGGCAGGACTGGGGCTGGGATGGGACAGGACTGGGGCTGGGGCTGGGCTGTGGCAGGGCTGGGCTAGGGCTGGGCCTGGGGCAGGGCTGGGCATGGGCTGGGGGCAGGTCTGGGCTAGCGCTGGGCTGGTGCCCAGGCTGGGGCTGGGGCTGGAGGCTGGGCTGGGGGCCGGGGCTGGGGCCGGGGCTGGGGCCAGGGCTGAGGCTGGGTTGGGGGCAGGGCTGGGGCTGGGCTGGGGCTGGGGAAGGGCTGGGGCTAGGCTGGGTCTGGGGCTGGGGTGGGGGCAGGGATGGGGCTGGGGCTGGGGCTGGGCCTGGGGCCTGGGCTGGGGCTGGGCTGGGGCTGGGGCTGGGGCTGGGGCTGGGCTGGAGCCGAGCCTGGGGCCGGGGCTGGGACTGGGGCTGGGGCAGGGCTGGGGCTAGGCTGGGGCTGGGGCTGGGCTGGGGGCAGGGATGGGGCTGGGGCTGGGCCTGGGGCCTGGGCTGGGGCTGGGCTGGGGCTGGGCTGGGGCTCGGCTGAGGGCAGGGGCCGGTCTAGGGCTCGGCTGGGGCCGGGGACGGGGCCGGGGGGTGGGGCAGAGCTGGGGCTAGCCTGGGGCTGGGGCTGGGCTGTGGCAGGGGCTGGGCTGGGCTGGGGCTGGGTCCACTACTGGGGCTGAGCTGTAACTGGGGCTGGGCTGGGGCAGGGCTGGAGCCAAGGCTGGGGCTGGGTCTTGGGCAGGGCTGGGGCTGGGGCTGGGTGGGGACTGGGACAGGGCTGGGGCTTGGGACTGGGTCCAGGGCTGGGTCTGGGCTGTGGCTGGGGCTGGGGACAGAGCTGGGGCTTGGGTAGGGCTGGGGCTGGGGCCGGGCTGGGGCTGGGCTGTGGCTGGGGCTGGGGACAGAGCTGGGGCTTGGGTAGGGCTGGGGCTGGGGCCGGGCTGGGGCTGGGCTGAGGGCAGGGCTGGGCTAGGGCTGGGCCTAGGGCAGGGCTGGGGCTGGGCTGGGACTGGGACTGGGCTGGGGTAGGGCAGGGGCAGTGCTGGGACTAGGGCTGGGGTTCGGGCTGGGACTGGGACAGGGGTGGGGCTGGGACTGGGTCCACGGCTGGGGCTGGGCTGTGGCTGTGGCTGGGGACAGAGGTGGGGCTTGGGTTGGGGCTGGGGTGAGGGCAGGGCTGGGGCAGGACTGGGGCTGGGGCCGGGCTGGGGCTGGGCTGAGGGCAGGGCTGGGCTAGGGCTGGGCCTGGGGCAGGGCTGGGCATGGGCTGGGGGCAGGTCTGGGCTAGCGCTGGGCTGGTGCCCAGGCTGGGGCTGGGGCTGGAGGCTGGGCTGGGGCCGGGGCTGGGGCCGGGGCTGGGGCCAGGGCTGAGGCTGGGTTGGGGGCAGGGCTGGGGCTGGGCTGGGGCTGGGGCAGGGCTGGGGCTAGGCTGGGGCTGGAGCTGGGCTGGGGGCAGGGATGGGGCTGGGCTGGGCCTGGGGCCTGGGCTGGGGCTGGGCTGGAGCTGGGGCTGGGGCTGGGCTGGGGCTGGGGCTGGGGCTGGGGCTGGGCTGGAGCCGAGCCTGGGGCCGGGGCTGGGACTGGGGCTGGGGCAGGGCTGGGGCTAGGCTGGGGCTGGGGCTGGGTTGGGGGGCAGGGATGGGGCTGGGGCTGGGCCTGGGGCCTGGGCTGGGGCTGGGCTGGAGCTGGGGCTGGGGCTGGGCTGGGGCTGGGGCTGGGGCTGGGCTGGAGCCGAGCCTTGGGCCGGGGCTGGGACTGGGGCTGGGTCCAGGACTGGGGCTGAGCTGTAACTGGGGCTGGGCTGGGTCAGGGCTGGAGCCAAGGCTGGGGCTGGGGCTGGGGCTGGGTGGGGGACTGGGACAGGGCTGGGGCTGGGACTGGGTCCAGGGCTGGGCCCGAGGCTGGGGCAGGGCTGGGGTAGGGCTGGGGCCGGGGCTAGGGCCGGGGCTGGGAGAAGGGCAGGGACTGAGTTTGGGGCTGGGGATGGGGCTGGATTGGGGCCGGGGCTGGGGCAGGGCTAGGCTGGAGGCTGGGCCATGGGGTGGGGCTGGGCTGGGGGCAGGGCTGGGGCTGGGCTGGGACTGGGACTGGGCTGGGGTAGGGCAGGGGCTGGGCTGGGACTAGGGCTGGGGGCTGGGATGGGGTTGGGGCTGGGGCTGGGCCTGGGGCCTGTGCTGGGTCTGGGCTGCGCCAGGGGCTGGGGCTGGGGCTGGGCTGGAGCTGAGCCTGAGGCCGGGGCTGGGGCTGGGGCTGGGTCCAGGGCTGGGGCTGGGCTGTGGCTGGGGCAGGACTGGGGCTGGGGCTGGGGCTGGGCTGGGGCCGAGGGTGGGGCTGGGCTGGGATCTGGCCTGGGGTAGTGCTGGGGCAGGGCTGGGACTGGGCTGGGACTGGGACTGGGCTGGGGTAGGGCAGGGGCTGGGCTGGGACTAGGGCTGGGGGCTGGGATGGGGTTGGGGCTGGGGCTGGGCCTGGGGCCTGGGCTGGGGCTGGGCTGCGGCAGGGGCTGGGGCTGGGGCTGGGCTGGAGCTGAGCCTGAGGCCGGGGCTGGGGCTGGGGCTGGGTCCAGGGCTGGGGCTGGGCTGTGGCTGGGGCAGGGCTGGGGCTGGGGCTGGGCTGGGGCCGAGGGTGGGGCTGGGCTGGGATCTGGCCTGGGGTAGTGCTGGGGCAGGGCTGGGACTAGGGCTGTGGTCTGGGCTGTGGCTGGGGCTGGGGCTGGGGCTGGTTCTGGGGGCTGGGTCCAGGGCTGTGGGTGGGCTGTGGCTGGGGCTGGGCTGGGGCAGGGCTGGGGCCGGGGCTGGGGCAGGGCTGGGGCAGGACTGGGGCTGGGGCTGTACTGCAAGAAGGGGGCCGCTTTAACGACCAATTTGATCAGCGGATTCCACTTTATTGAGCATCAGACACATCTTATATACAGTTTGCTATAATTATGCCCACTTGGCAACATACTATTGGTTGCTTTCTAAAAGGTTACATCATTGTTTTCACAACTCTCTGGAATTCTTCTATCCGGCCTAATTGCTCTCTTTCCCAGATCTCGCCTCCTCCTTATCTTGCTTGCCTCCCATCTCAGGGGCAGCTGGGTTTCAGCATACCAAGCAATCAGCACTTTCTCACATCTCCCACTCCGCCACTATATTATCAACAGAGAATTCTTCAAGGCCTGAATTGCACAGGTGTTCCTGGGACCCATGTCCCCTCTTGCCCGACAACAATTCCCCCGTTTTTCTTTTGTGCAAGTAAGGCCTTGGAAGTTATTCTTTGAACACTTTGCATATTACAATTATAAACAAGTTTAACAATAATCGAAATGAGTACAATGATACCTAAGAACCTTAAAACTTACTACTATAATTAACAAACATATTAACATTAAGTCTGGGTATCCCTATCAGACACGTCTGAAAAAGTTCAATCAATTCATTATTACCTGTTATGTTGCACCTTTATTTTCTCTAGGATGGTCAAAAATCATAATTTGTTTAATGGTAGCAAGATTTCTTTAATCTGTAAAGGTAGATCTGGCCAGGCTCTAGCTTCACAGACAGAAAACTTGCAGGCAATCAGCAAGAGCAAAAGAGCTTCACTGCCTTGCCCAATATAAAAATTACCCATAATAATGCGTTTTTGCTCATCCTAGTAATACTGATCTCTTATTGGTACCATTTGTTGATGTTTTCAATCGAAAATGAAATTGCATGTTGTGTTGTTATGAATTTTGATTTTCCCTCTAGGTGTGTAAAATTATAGCGAACTGGTGAGATAACATATAAATCCCTTCTCCCTACATTCAGTGTGGTAAGGGTCAGAGCATCCACTTTCACACATGCCCAATTGTGCAGGCTTCTTATCTGAAGAAAACAAATTCCCAGTTCTGAATGTTTATCTTTAAGACAGCTCCTTCTCAGCCGTGGTGTCTCCAATTAACCAGACAGTGCCCTTGCAAGTCTGCAAGATAGGTTTCTTTCTCTTTACCCTCTAAACAGGCCTCACAAGATCCTGACCCTTAATCCCAGTGCACTCTAAGTCTTACAATTTTAACACAAATCACCAGTATATTCATCACAATTCCCCCCCTTTTTTTTTTTTTTTTTTGTCACCATTGATTTGTGTTAAAATTTCCAGATATTTCAGAACCTTCTTAATTGGATCATAATTAAGTTCATCTGTTCTGATCACATTCTGATCATAATTCTCTACTTGTAACTCATTGACATGAGCAATCTTACTTAAAGGTCTTAGTATTTTGTAACAACAATTGCAGAGTATTATGCATAGCAATATTACAATTATTCCAACAATATTACAAACAAATGTTTAAGCCAATTTAGGTTTGGTAACCAGAAAGTTAACTTATCCCATATTTCTTTAAATCCAGAAGAAGTATCATCTAAAGAAATCTGATGTAATATCTGATTGTGGTTTACAATCGCCTGTAAATCTGTTTCCACTCGTTTATCTAGATTAACATAACTACAACAACTTACATTTATGACTACACATACACCCCCTTCCTTAACATATAGAAAATCCAAAGCTAATCTATTCGGAGGTACATATTTTTCGAGAGATTATTGATTTCAATTTGCTGCACTTTTATTGCATCTGTGCTTGCATTTACCATGATTTCAACTGTAGCAGAAAAATTTACCATTGCTTTTTCAAGTTCAAGTCTTTTCTCTCCGGTCTGATCAAGATTCCACACATGGGAACGTGGTTTTTGATTTCGATTGGACTACTTATGTACAAATAGGGTTAGGATCAAAATTAGGCTCCAGCAGCATATGTGAACTCTGCCTCCTCAGCCTGCTGGGGTGCAACCAGCAGCCGGGTGTATTTTCTTCTCGGCAGCAGTTACATTCTTCAGGAGCCCTACAGATTTTTTAACTCCTTAACCCACTTCAAAATTCCATTTGGAGTCTCTTCTTTACTTCCTTGGTTAGTTTACCATTTCCCATTGTGCTTTTGTTATTTCAATTCCTCTTCCTTCAAAATCTTATGTCTCTTACTTTTCCTTTTACTAATCCTTTTAATTATTCCTGATATTTCCCAACGAAAATTTCTCTAGTCTTTATTTCCCACTTATGCCAATCCCTTTCAATAATTTTCCATGGGGATTGAAATTCTTTTTCTCACCACAAAATAGGTTTTCTGTATTTACCAGCCCAAACTGCCTATTTTCAAATTCAGCATTCAGGACAAAATATTTTTTTTGATTGATGCTTTTGACCCCAGATTATCATAACAGTTATTGTGATCGATGTTCTACTTCATGGGAAATGCTGTTTCCTCTCAGTCTTGGTTCTTCTGCACATTAGTGAAGGAATAGTTGTTAAAATTAATACCTATTTGCTACAAACCTTAACTTATGCTAATACCAAAAAATCCTTAAAACCTTAAAAAACTATGTTAAAATTAATCCATCAAATCAGTGTCTAAAAAGAAATAAAATTGTTACATTAACTAAAAAACACTTTCCAAAATTAAAACCTGTTTATACATTCCTTAACTATATTACATGGAGCTCCTTTGAAATGCCTAGGCAGACAACTAAGAAGGTTCGAACCAAAAGAAAATCTTACAATTTGAACTCTTAACTAAGTGCATACACCTTACTGCAATTACTACGTACTAAGTACTTATAAATACCAAATGCTTACTTATTCATTATGATTATTAGAAAAACTTAACAAAACTCTAAATAACAAATCTCTGAAAGACGTTACAATCAGAAATGACAAAATGAGTACTGTTGCTTTAAATCAAAACAGAGTAGTGCGGCTAAAGCCGCTGCGGGGGAAAGGGGTGGGGGCTGCTGCCGTGGCAGCTGCTCCGCTGCTACTGTCGGCGCTGTCGGTGTCGGTGGTGCGTCAGCCGGTACCGCCTTGGTCGGAGCCGTCGGTATCCGCAGGGGCCGGCAGGGCTCGCGGGAGGAGTGCGGTGGCAGGAACGCTGTAACCGCGAGCCTCCAAGCGCTCCATTTTTTCTAAGAGGGGCCGTAAAGCAAAGTCGGCGCTGTTTGAATTCCTCGCTGCCGATATTGTCTTCCGAGTCCGAGCCGTCGCTGGCGATGTCAGAGGAAGGTTCCCCGCTGTGTGCAAACGGCAGTGGTGACGGCTGGTAAACGCGGTGTGGTCGCCGCAAGATGTATCGGGGGCGGCCCCGGTCGATCGGTCGACAGTTCTCAGACACATCTTTCAGCTGCAACTCAGATACACCTGGCGCTGCATCTCGTCCTGACAAAGTTGCTCTAACTGGAGCAGCCATTCGCTGTTTCAGTTCGTAGGTTTTAACACAGTTCATGCATTCTCGCCACGACTTTTGCAGCTTTATAGCAGTTTTATCACCATCTATAACCAAGTCCCACAGCTTGTTCCTGTATTCTCTCCAACAAGCTTCATCAAAATAACTATCTCCGCTAGGGAAATGCCCTAAAGCGGATCTATGGGCCAAAAGTCCAGGCATTACTTTAGACGATATCTCCGCCTTACGCTTTTCGATGACACAGTATTTCGTCTGATGACTGCTTATAGGGTCGGCCTTGCCCTTTCGAGTCTGTGTGCAAAGGTACTAAGGCTGCCATAACCTGTTGACTATGCTCAAGCTGTTTTGTCATTGTCATTGACAACACCTCAGCCTCTTTTAGCAATCCCTTATCACTCACCTCCGTCAACATGGCCATCGGATTGCTTGGCAAGTCCTGAGCCCTCTGCAACAATTCGGCTACCGTCCATCTAGGATCTGCTGATGTAATAAGCTGCTGCGTCTGCTGGTTCCCATTCTGCATTAAACACTGCCTTAAAATTGCCTCTCGGATACCTTCTCCTACGCTTGCTGCTCTAAGTGCGGCAAGCAACTTATCTACAAATTCACCAAGAGGTTCCTGTCTACCTTGCTTAATTCCCATATAGTGAGGATTTGCATTTCCATCCTTCTGCTTGTCAAAAGCCCTCCTTACTATCTGGGCTGATGCTTGCAAAACAGGCGGCTGTAAAAGTGCCTGCAACTCTGGTCTCTCATTCTGTCCCGTTCCACACAACTGATCTACTGTTACACCAAATAATAGATCGTTTTGCTGTCTTTTTACTCCAGCTGATTGTCTAGCTAGGTGTTCCCACTCATTCAAAAATGTCATAAATTGAGATGCTGTTAGGATCAGCTTCATAACATTATAAGAATCTCTAGGTAACATATTATAGTTCATGTAAATAAAATCAATCATCTGTCTAGCTGGTTCAGATTGAACCCCAAATTGACTCGCAGTCTGTCTTAATTGAGATAACAATTTCCATGGCAATTGAGTTACATCAGCCTGAAAAACATTTTGCTCCCCAGGGACCTGTGTATACATTACTGGAAAAGCTCGATGTGAAGCAGCCAGCCGGCTAAGCCCTTCCTGATCTCCTTCGGCATTTAAGTGTTCTGCAACCTTTCGCCAATACTCTGCGTGCTTTCTTGCATGATCTTTAACACCACCTCCAGGATCTATCGCCCTGTTTGTCTTCTCTCCCTCACCTACTTTCTTGTCCTGTACAATTTGCTCAGCTAAAAGAGACAGGGAAGGCTCCTCAGCAGAGTCCTGTGTTACAGATTGTAATTCGACTCTGCCACCTAACCCTTTTACACACGCAGCCTTCTCCTTTCTTAAATAATCCTGAACCTCTTCTGACAAAGGCAACCCAGAATGTGTAACACTTGCTCCATTTGGGTCCGTATAATCTAATTGTACCCTGGCTTGATAAGCTGTCATTTGCTCAGCACGATGCTGATCCAGTGCTGACATAATCATCTTCCACCATTTTCCACACTCCTTTGCTCGTTTTTCATCATCTAAGCCATGCAGCCACAAGTCTTGTCCAGACTTTTTCCACTGCAATCTTTCAAACACCTCATTTGGGTCCTTAAAATATCCTAACTCTCCTGCATAGCTTAACAGCGGCACCAACTCCTTTGTAAAATTTAACTTACACTGTCGCTTTTCTAAAAAGCATATAAATAAATCATACGCTGCCTGCCTATCCATATCCGTATTTAAACATTAATACCTGTGCGCACAGTCCTCGTTTAAGCAGTTTCCGGCTCTACAGCGTCTTCGGCTTCAAGGCTGTCTTCCCTTTTCTTGCAGCCTCCGGTACTGCTATCCCGGGCCGGCCTTCTTCTTGCCTCCCGGCTTACTGTGAATCTCCCAACGTCCCGAAGAACTTCTTAGACCCTAACCTTTGTCTTCATTAGGGTCCCGTGTTCAAGCGCCACTTACTGCAAGAAGGGGCCGCTTTAACAACCAATGTGATCAGCGGAATCCAACTTTATTGAGTATCAGACACATCTTATATACAGTTTGCTATAATTATGCCCACTTGGCAACATACTATTGGTTGCTCTCTAAAAGGTTACATCATTGTTTTCACAACTCTCTGGAATTCTTCTATCCGGCCTAATTGCTCTCTTTCCCAGATCTCGCCTCCTCCTTATCTTGCTTGCCTCCCATCTCAGGGGCAGCTGGGTTTCAGCATACCAAGCAATCAGCACTTTCTCACATCTCCCACTCCGCCACTATATTATCAACAGAGAATTCTTCAAGGCCTGAATTGCACAGGTGTTCCTGGGACCCATGTCCCCTCTTGCCCGACAACAGGGCTGGGGCTGGAGCAGGGCTGGGGCAGGGGCTGGGGCAGGGCTGGGGTAGGGCTGGGGCCGAGGGTGGGGCTGGCCTGAGGTCTGAGCTGGGCCAGGAGCAGGGCCGGGCCCGAGGCTGGTGCAGGGCTGGGGCAGGACTGGGGCTGGGGCTGGGGCTGGGGCTGGGCTGGGGGCAGGGATGGGGCTGGGCTGGGGGCAGGAATGGGGCTGGGGCTGGGGCTGGGCCTGGGGCCTGGGCAGGGGCTGGGCTGGGGCTGGGGCTGGGGCTGGGCTGGAGCCGAGCCTGGGGCCGGGGCTGGGCTGGGGCTGGGGCTGGGTCCAGGACTGGGGCTGAGCTGTAACTGGGGCTGGGCTGGGGCAGGGCTGGAGCCAAGGCTGGGGCTGGGTCTGGGGCTGGGTCGGGGACTGGGACAGGGCGGGGGCTGGGACTGGGTCCAGGGCTGGGTCTGGGCTGTGGCTGGGGCTGGGGACAGAGCTGGGGCTTGGGTAGGGCTGGGGTTGGGTTGGAGCAGGGCTGGGCTGGAGCTGGGCTGGGGCTGGGGCTGGGCTGGGGTAGGGCAGGGACAGTACGGGGACTAGGGCTGGGGGCTGGGATGGGGCTGGGGCTGGGCCTGGGGCCTGGGCTGGGGCTGGGCTGGAGCTGGGGCTGGGGCTGGGGCTGGGGCTGGGGCTGGGGGCTGGGCTGGAGCCGAGCCTGGGGCCGGGGCTGGGACTGGGGCTGGGGCAGGGCTGGGGCTAGGCTGGGGCTGGGGCTGGGGGCAGGGATGGGGCTGGGGCTGGGGCTGGGGCAGGGCTGGGGCTGGGCTGGAGCCGAGCCTGGGGTCGGGGCTGGGACTGGGGCTGGGGCAGGGCTGGGGCTAGGCTGGGGCTGGGCCTGGGCTGGGGGCAGGGATGGGGCTGGGGCTGGGGCTGGGCTGGAGCTGGGGCTGGGGCTGGGCTGGGGCTGGGGCTGGGGCAGGGCTGGGGCTGGGTCCAGGACTGGGGCTGAGCTGTAACTGGGGCTGGGCTGGGGCAGGGCTGGAGCCAAGGCTGGGGCTGGGTCTGGGGCTGGGTCGGGGACTGGGACAGGGCTGGGGCTGGGACTGGGTCCAGGGCTGGGTCCTGGGCTGTGGCTGGGGCTGGGGACAGAGCTGGGGCTTGGGTAGGGCTGGGGCTGGCTTGGAGCAGGGCTGGGCTGGAGCTGGGCTGGGGCTGGGGCTGGGTCCAGGGCTGGGCCCAAGGCTGGGGCAGGGCTGGGGTAGGGCTGGGGCTGGGGCTAGGGCCGGGGCTGGGAGAAGGGCAGGGACTGAGTTTGGGGCTGGGGATGGGGCTGGATTGGGTCTGGGGCTGGGGCAGGGCTAGGCTGGAGGCTGGGCCATGGGGTGGGGCTGGGCTGCGGGCAGGGCTGGGGCCGGGCTGGGGATGGGGGCTGGGCTGGGGCAGGGCTGGGGCTGGGCTGGGACTGGGACTGGGCTGGGGTAGGGCAGGGGCTGGGCTGGGACTAGGGCTGGGGGCTGGGATGGGGCTGGGGCTGGGCCTGGGGGCCTGGGCTGGGACTGGGCTGGGGCTGGGGCTGGGGCTGGGCTGGAGCTGAGCCTGAGGCCGGGGCTGGGGCTGGGGCTGGGTCCAGGCTGGGGCAGGGCTGTGGCTGGGGCAGGGCTGGGGCTGGGGCTGGGGGCTGGGCTGGGGCCGAGGGTGGGGCTGGGCTGGGATCTGGCCTGGGGTAGTGCTGGGGCAGGGCTGGGACTAGGGCTGTGGTCTGGGCTGTGGCCGGGGCTGGGGCAGGGCTGGGGCCGGGGCTGGGGCAGGGCTGGGGCAGGACTGGGGCTGGGGCTGGGGCTGGAGCAGGCCTGGGGCAGGGGCTGGGGCAGGGCTGGGGTAGGGCTGGGGGCCGAGGGTGGGGCTGGCCTGAGGTCTGAGCTGGGCCAGGAGCATGGCCGGGCCCGAGGCTGGGGCAGGGCTGGGGCAGGACTGGGGCTGGGGCTGGGGCTGGGGCAGGGCTGGGGCAGGGGCTGGTGCAGGGCTGGGGTAGGGCTGGGGCCGGGGCTGGGGCAGGGCTAGGGTAGGCTGGGGCCGGGGCTGGGGCAGGGCTGGGGCAGGACTGGGGCTGGGGCTGCGGCAGGGGCTGGGGCTGGGGCTGGGCTGGGGCAGGACTGGGGCCGGGGGATGGGGCCGGGGGTGGGGCAGGACTGGGGCTGGGGCTGGGGCTGGGCTGGGGCAGGGCTGGGGCCAAGGATGGGGCCAGGGGTGGGGCAGGACTGGGGCTGGGGCTGGGGCAGGGCTGGGGCAGGGGCTGGGGCAGGGCTGGGGTAGGGCTGGGTCCGGGGCTGGGGCAGGGCTGGGGTAGGCTGGGGCCGGGGCTGGGGCAGGGCTGGGTCCAGGGCTGGGGCTGGGCTGTGGCTGGGGCTGGGCTGAGGGCAGGGCTGGGCTAGGGCTGGGGCTGGGACAGGGCTAGGTTAGGGCTGGGCAGGGGCCGGGGCTGGGGCCGGGGCTGAGGCTGGGACTGGGGCAGGGCTGGGGCTGGGGGTGGGGCTGGGGCCGGGGCTGGGTAGAAGCCAGGGCTGGGGTAGGGGACGGGGCTGGGGACAGGGCTAGGGCCAGGGCTGGGGCTGGGCTGGGGCTGGGGCCGGGGCTGGGGCAGGGCTGGGGCAGGGCTGGGGCTGGATCCAGGCCTGGGGCTGGGCTGAGGGCAGGGCTGGGCTAGGTCTGGAGCTGGAGCAGGGCGGAGGCTGGGTCAGGGCTGGGCTAGGGCTGGACTGGGGCTGGAGCTGGGTCCAGGGCAGGGGCTGGGCTGTGGCTGGGGCTGGGCTGGGGCAGGGCTGGGTCCAGGGCTGGGGCTGGGCTGTGGCTGGGGCTGGGCTGGGGCCGAGGGTGGGGCTGGGGCTGGGGCTGGGTCCAGGGCTGGGGCTGGGCTGGGGCTGGGCTGGGGCTGGGGATGGGGCTGGGTCCAGGGCTGGGGCTGGGGCTGGGCTGGGGTAAGGCTGGGGCTGGAGCTGGGCTGGGGCTGAAAGTGGGGCTAGGGCTGGGGCTGGGGCCAAGGATGGGGCAGGAGCCAGGGCTGGGGCAGGGCTGGGGCAGGTCTGGGGCTGGGGTGGGTGCTGGGCAGGGGGCGGGGCTGGGGCTGGAGCCGGGCTGGGGCCGAGGGTGGGGCTAGGGCTGGGGCTGGGGGCTGGGCTGGGGCAGGACTGGGGCTGGGGCTGGGCTGGGGCTGGGCTGCGGACAGGCCTGGGCTAGGGCTGGGCTAGGGCCGAGGCTGGGGCTGGGGCTGGGGAAGGGCTGGGGCTGGGCTGGGGATGGAGTTGGGGTCAGGGATGGGGATGGGGCTGGGCTGGGCTGGGCTGGGGGCCGGGATGGGGCTGTGGCTGTGTCTGGGGCTTGGGCTGGGGCAGGGGCCTGGGCTGGGGACAGGGCTAGGGCCGGAGCTGGGGCAGGGCTGAGGCCGGGCTGGGGCAGGGCTGGGCTAGGGCTGGGCTGGGGCCGGGGCTAGGGGTGGGATTGGGGCTGGGGCTGCGGACAGGGCTGTGGCTGGGCTGGGGGCAGGGGCACAGGCCGGGGCTAAGGACAGGGCTAGGGCTGGGGGTGGGGCTGGGCTGGGGCAGGGCTGGGGCCAGGGCTGGGGCTGGGCTGTGGCTGGGGCTGGGCTGAGGGCAGGGCTGGGCTAGGGCTGGGGCTGGGGCAGGGCTAGGGCTGGGGCTGGGGCAGGGCTAGGTTAGGGCTGGGCAGGGGCCGGGGCTGGGGCCGGGGCTGAGGCTGGGACTGGGGCAGGGCTGGGGCTGGGGCTGGGGCCGGGGCTGGGTAGAAGCCAGGAATGGGGTAGGGGACGGGGCTGGAGACAGGGCTAGGGCCAGGGCTGGGGCTGGGCTGGGGCCGGGGCTTGGGGTGGGATTGGGGCTGGGGCTGCGGACAGGGCTGTGGCTGGGCTGGGGGCAGGGGCACAGGCCGGGGCTGGGGACAGGGCTAGGGCCAGGGCTGGGGCTGGGCTGGGGCTGGGGCCGGGGCTGGGGCAGGGCTGGGGTAGGGCTGGGGCCGGGGCTGGGGCAGGGCTGGGGCTAGGCTGGGGCTGGGGCTGGGCTGGGGTCAGGGACGGGGCTGGGGCAGGGCTGGGGCTGGTGCTGGTGGATGGGAAGTGATGGGGCTAGGGCAGGGCTGGGGCTGCGTTGGGGGCAGGGCTGGGGCTGCGTTGGGGGCAGGGCTGGGGCAGGGCTAGGGACAGGGATGGGTCTGGGGTGGGGACTGAAACAGGGCTGGGGCTGGGACTGGGTCCAGGGCTGGGGCAGGGCTAGGGCTGGGCTGGGACTGGGACTGGGCTGGGGTAGGTCTGGGGTAGGGCTGGGACTAGGGCTGTGGGTGAGGTGGGGACTGGGACAGGGCTGGGGCTGGGACTGGGACTGGGTCCAGGGCTGGGGCTGGGCTGGGGCTGGGGCTGGGGATAGAGGTGGGGCTTGGGTTGGGGCTGGGGTGAGGGCAGGGCTGGGGCAGGACTTGGGATGGGGACAGGGCTGGGGCCGGGGCTGGAGGCTGGGGCTGGGTCCAGGGCTGGGGCTGGGCTGGGGCTGGGCTGTGGTTGGGGCAGGGCTGGGGCAGGGTTGGAGCAGGGCTGGGCTGGAACTGGGCTGGGGCTGGGGCTGGGGCTGGGTCCAGGGCTGGGCCTGAGGCTGGGGCAGGGCTGGGGTAGGGCTGGGGCCGGGTCTAGGTCAGGGGCTGAGGTTGGGGCCGGGGATGGGGCTGGGTTGGGGCCGGGGCTGGGGCAGGGCTAGGCTGGAGGCTGGGCCATGGGGTGGGGCTGGGCTGGGAGCAGGGCTGGGGCCGGGCTGGGGCTGGGGCTGGGGCTGGGGTGAGGGCAGGGCTGGGGCAGGGCTGGGGATGGGGGCTGGGCTGGGGCAGGACTGGGGCTGGGGCCAGGCTGGGGCTGGGCTGAGGGCAGGTCTGGGCTAGGGCTGGGCCTGGGACAGGGCTGGGTATGGGCTGGGGGCAGGTCTGGGCTAGCGCTGGGCTGGTGCCGAGGCTGGGGCTGGGGCTGGGGACAGGCTGGGGCTGGGGCTGGACTGAGGGACAGGGCTGGGGCAGGGCTGGGGATGGGGGCTGGGCTGGTGCCGAGGGTGGGTCTGAAACCGGGGCTGGGGCAGGGCTGGGCTGGGCTGGGCTGGGCAGGGGACAGGGCAGGGGCTTGGGTAGGGCTGGGGTTGGGTTGGAGCAGGGTTGGGCTGGAGCTGGGCTGGGGCTGGGGCTGGGTCCAGGGCTGGGCCCGAGGCTGGGGCAGGGCTGGGGTAGGGCTGGGGCCGGGGCTAGGGCCGGGGCTGGGAGAAGGGCAGGGACTGAGTTTGGGGCTGGGGATGGGGCTGGGTTGGGTCCGGGGCTGGGGCAGGGCTAGGCTGGAGGCTGGGCCATGGGGTGGGGCTGGGCTGGGGGCAGGGCTGGGGCTGGGGCTGGGGATGGGGGCTGGGTTGGGGCAGGAGTGGGGCTGGGGCTGGGGCCGGGCTGGGGCTGGGCTGAGGGCAGGGCTGGGTAGGGCTGGGCTGAGGGCAGATCTGGGCTAGGGCTGGGCCTAGGGCAGGGCTGGGGCTGGGCTGGGACTGGGACTGGGCTGGGGTAGGGCAGGGGCAGTGCTGGGACTAGGGCTGGGGTTCGGGCTGGTACTGGGACAGGGGTGTGGCTGGGACTGGGTCCACGGCTGGGGCTGGGCTGTGGCTGTGGCTGGGGACAGAGGTGGGGCTTGGGTTGGGGCTGGGGTGAGGGCAGGGCTGGGGCTGGGCTGAGGGCAGGGCTGGGCATGGGCTGGGCTGGGGCAGGGCTGGGCATGGGCTGGGGGCAGGTCTGGGCTAGCGCTGGGCTGGTGCCCAGGCTGGGGCTGGGGCTGGAGGCTGGGCTGGGGCCGGGGCTGGGGCCGGGGCTGGGGCCAGGGCTGAGGCTGGGTTGGGGGCAGGGCTGGGGCTGGGCTGGGGCTGGGGCAGGGCTGGGGCTAGGCTGGGGCTGGAGCTGGGCTGGGGGCAGGGATGGGGCTGGGCTGGGGGCAGGAATGGGGCTGGGGCTGGGGCTGGGGCCTGGGCTGGGGCTGGGCTGGGGCTGGGGCTGGGGCTGGGCTGGAGCCGAGCCTGCAGCTGGGGCTGGGTTGGGGCTGGGGCTCGGTCCAGGACTGGGGCTGAGCTGTAACTGGGGTTGGGCTGGGGCAGGGCTGGAGCCAAGTCTGGGGGCTGGGTCTGGGGCTGGGTTGGGGACTGGGACAGGGCCTGGGGCTGGGACTGGGTCCAGGGCTGAGTCTGGGCTGTGGCTGGGGCTGGGGACAGAGCTGGGGCTTGGGTAGGGCTGGGGTTGGGTTGGAGCAGGGCTGGGCTGGAGCTGGGCTGGGGCTGGGGCTGGGTCCAGGGCTGGGCCCGAGGCTGGGGCAGGGCTGGGGTTGGGCTGGGGCTGGGGCTGGGGCTGGGTCCAGGGCTGGGCCCGAGGCTGGGGCAGGGCTGGGGTAGGGCTGGGGCCGGGGCTAGGGCCGGGGCTGGGAGAAGGGCAGGGACTGAGTTTGGGGCTGGGGATGGGGCTGGATTGGGTCCGGGGCTGGGGCAGGGCTAGGCTGGAGGCTGGGCCATGGGGTGGGGCTGGGCTGGGGGCAGGGCTGGGGCCGGGCTGGGGATGGGGGCTGGGCTGGGGCAGGGCTGGGGCTGGGCTGGGACTGGGACTGGGCTGGGGTAGTGTAGGGACAGTGCTGGGACTAGGGCTGGGGGCTGGGATGGGGCTGGGGCTGAGCCTGGGTCCTGGGCTGGGGCTGGGCTGGGGCTGGGGCTGGGGCTGGGGCTGGGCTGGAGCTGAGCCTGAGGCCGGGTCTGGGGCTGGGGCTGGGTCCAGGGCTGGGGCTGGGCTGTGGCTGGTTCAGGGCTGCGGCTGGGGCTGGGGCTGGGGCTGGGCTGGGGCCGAGGGTGGGGCTGGGCTGATATCTGGCCTGGGGTAGTGCTGGGGCAGGGCTGGGACTAGGACTGTGGTCTGGGCTGTGGCCGGGGCTGGGGCTGGGGCTGGGGCTGGTACTGGGGGCTGGGTCCAGGGCTGCGGCTGGGCTGTGGCTGGGGCTGGGCTGGGGCAGGGCTGGTGTGGGGCTGGGCAGTGGCCGAGGGTGGGGCTAGCCTGAGGTCTGAGCTGGGCCAGGAGAAGGGCCGGTCCCGAGGCTGGGGCAGGGCTGGGGTAGGGCTGGGGCCAGGGCTGGGGCAGGGCTGGGGCAGGACTGGGGCTGGGACTGGGGCTGGGGCAGGGCTGGGGCAGAGGCTGGGGCTGGGCTGGGGTAGGGCTGGGGCCGGGGCTGGGGCAGGGCTGGGGTAGGGCTGGGGCCGGGGCTGGGGCAGGGCTGGGGCTGGGCTGGGGCTCGGCTGAGGGCAGGGCCGGTCTAGGGCTGGGCTGGGGCCGAGGACGGGGCCGGGGGTGGGGCAGAGCTGGGGCTAGCCTGGGGCTGGGGCTGGGCTGTGGCAGGGGCTGGGCTGGGCTGGGGCTGGGTCCAGGACTGGGGCTGAGCTGTAACTGGGGCTGGGCTGGGGCAGGGCTGGAGCCAAGGCTGGGGCTGGGTCTTGGGCAGGGCTGGGGCTGGGGCTGGGTCGGGGACTGGGACAGGGCTGGGGCTGGGACTGGGTCCAGGGCTGGGTCTGGGCTGTGGCTGGGGCTGGGGACAGAGCTGGGGCTTGGGTAGGGCTGGGGCTGGGGCCGGGCTGGGGCTGGGCTGAGGGCAGGGCTGGGGCTGGGCTGGGACTGGGACTGGGCTGGGGTAGGGCAGGGGCAGTGCTGGGACTAGGGCTGGGGTTCGGGCTGGGACTGGGACAGGGGTGGGGCTGGGACTGGGTCCACGGCTGGGGCTGGGCTGTGGCTGTGGCTGGGGACAGAGGTGGGGCTTGGGTTGGGGCTGGGGTGAGGGCAGGGCTGGGGCAGGACTGGGGCTGGGGCCGGGCTGGGGCTGGGCTGAGGGCAGGGCTGGGCTAGGGCTGGGCCTGGGGCAGGGCTGGGCATGGGCTGGGGGCAGGTCTGGGCTAGCGCTGGGCTGGTGCCCAGGCTGGGGCTGGGGCTGGAGGCTGGGGCTGGGGCTGGGCTGGAGCTGAGCCTGAGGCCGGGGCTGGGGCTGGGGCTGGGTCCAGGGCTGGGGCTGGGCTGTGGCTGGGGCAGGGCTGGGGCTGGGGCTGGGGCTGGGCTGGGGCCGAGGGTGGGGCTGGGCTGGGATCTGGCCTGGGGTAGTGCTGGGGCAGGGCTGGGACTAGGGCTGTGGTCTGGGCTGTGGCCGGGGCTGGGGCTGGGGCAGGGCTGGGGCTAGGCTGGGGCTGGGGCTGGGCTGGGGGCAGGGATGGGGCTGGGGCTGGGCCTGGGGCCTGGGCTGGGGCTGGGCTGGAGCTGGGGCTGGGGCTGGGCTGGGGCTGGGGCTGGGGCTGGGCTGGAGCCGAGCCTGGGGCCGGGGTTGGGACTGGGGCTGGGTCCACGACTGGGGCTGAGCTGTAACTGGGGCTGGGCTGGGGCAGGGCTGGAGCCAAGGCTGGGGCTGGGTCTGGGGCTGGGTGGGGGACTGGGACAGGGCTGGGGCTGGGACTGGGTCCAGGGCTGGACCCGAGGCTGGGGCAGGACTGGGGTAGGGCTGGGGCTGGGGCTGGGGCCGGGGCTGGGTAGAAGCCAGGGCTGGGGTAGGGGACGGGGCTGGGGACAGGGCTAGGGCCAGGGCTGGGGCTGGGCTGGGGCTGGGGCCGGGGCTGGGGCAGGGCTGGGGCAGGGCTGGGCTAGGTCTGGAGCTGGAGCAGGGCGGAGGCTGGGTCAGGGCTGGGCTAGGGCTGGGCTGGGGCTGGAGCTGGGTCCAGGGCAGGGGCTGGGCTGTGGCTGGGGCTGGGCTGGGGCAGGGCTGGGTCCAGGGCTGGGGCTGGGCTGTGGCTGGGGCTGGGCTGGGGCCGAGGGTGGGGCTGGGGCTGGGGCTGGGTCCAGGGCTGGGGCTGGGCTGGGGCTGGGCTGGGGCTGGGGATGGGGCTGGGTCCAGGGCTGTGGCTGGGGCTGGGCTGGGGCAAGGCTGGGGCTGGAGCTGGGCTGGGGCTGAGGGTGGGGCTAGGGCTGGGGCTGGGGCTGGGCTGGGGTCGAGGATGGGGCAGGAGCCAGGGCTGGGGCAGGGCTGTGGCAGGTCTGGGGCTGGGACAGGGTCCAGGGCTGGGGTGGGGGCTGGGGTGAGGGCAGGGCTGGGGCAGGGCTGGGTCTGGGGGCTGGGCTGGGGCAGGGCTGGAGCTGGGGCTGGAGGCTAGGCTGGGGCCGGGCTGGGGCAGGGGCAGGGCTGAGGGCAGGGCTGGGGCAGGGCTGGGGATGGGGGCTGGGATGGGGCAGGACTGGGGCTGGGGCAGGGGCCTGGGCTGGGGACAGGGCTTGGGCCGTAGCTGGGGCAGGGCTGGGGCCAGACTAGGGCTGGGTTCAAGGCAGGGCTGGGGCTGCGTCCAGGGCTGGGGCTGGGCTGAGGGCAGGGCTGGGCTAGGGCTGGGGCTGGGGCAGGGCTGGGCTAGGTCTGGGCTGGGGCCAGGGCTGGGCAGGACTGGGGCTGGGTCCAGGGCTGTGGCTGGGCTGTGGCTGGGGCTGGGCTGGGGCAGGGCTGGGCCTGTGGCTGGGCTGGGGCTGGGGCTGGGCTGAGGGCAGGGCTGGGCTAGGGCTAGGGCTGGGGCAGGGCTAGGTTAGGGCTGGGCAGGGGCCGGGGCTGGGGCCGGGGCTGAGGCTGGGACTGGGGCAGGGCTGGGGAAGGGCTGGGGCCGGGGCTGGGTAGAAGCCAGGGCTGGGGTAGGGGACGGGGCTGGGGACGGGGCTGGGGACAGGGCTAGGGCCGGAGCTGGGGCAGGGCTGGGGCTGGGCTGGGGCTGGGGCCGGGGCTGGGGCAGGGCTGGGGTCGGGCCGGGGCTGGGGCAGGGCTGGGGTCGGGCTGGGGCTGGGTCTGGGCTGGGCTAGGGCTGGAGCCCGGGCTTGGGCTGGGGCAGGACTGGGGCTAGGGCAGGGCTGGAGCCGGGGCTGGGGCTGGGGCTGGGGCTAGGGCAGGAGTGGGGCTGGGGCAGGGCTGCGGCCGGGGCTGGGGCTGGGGCTCGGGCAGGGCTAGGACCGGCGCTGGGGCAGGCCTGGGGCTCGCCTGGGGCTGATCTGGGGCTGGGCTGGGGCCAGGGCTGGGGCCGGGCCTGGAACCAAATCTTGGGCAGGGCTGGGGCTGGGGCTGGGGCTGCGGACAGTGCTGGGGCCAGGCTGGGACTGGGCTGAGGGCAGGGCTGGGCTAGGGCTGGGGCTGGGGCAGGGCTGGGGCCGGGGCTGGGCTGGGGCTGAGGGTGGGGCTGGGCTGGGGTCTGGGCCCGGTTGCTGGGGCAGGGCTGGGTTAGGGCTGGGGCTGAGGCTGGCGTTGGGGCTGGGAGCAGGGCTGGGACTGAGGTTGGGGCTGGGGCTAGGCTGGGGTTGAGCTGGGGCTGGGCTTCGGCCAGGGTTGGAATTGGGACTGGGATAGGGCTGGGGCCGGGGCTGGGACAGGGCTGGGGCTGGATTGGGGCTGGAGCTGGGGCCAGGGCTGGGGCTGGGGCTAGAGGAAGGGCTGGTGTAGGGTTGGTGTGGGGGCTGGGGCAGAGCTGGGGCTGGGCTGGGGTCTGGGGAAGGAACTGGGTCTGGGGCTGGAGCCAGGGCTGGGGGCAGGGCTACGGCTGTGCTGGGACCTGGGGACAGACTGGGGCCGGGGCTGGGGCTGGGGCTGGGGCTGGGGGCTGGGCTGGCTCTGGGGCAGGGCTGGGGCAGGGCTGGGGCCGGGGCTGGGGGCTGGGCTGGCGCTGGGGCAAGGCTGGGGCAGGGTAGGGGTGGGGCTGGGGCAGGGCTGGGGCAGGGCTGGGCTGGAGCTGGGCTGGGGCTGGATTGGGGCTGGGCTGTGGAAGGTCTGCACCTGGGCTGGGGGCTGGGCTGAAGCTGGAGGCTGGGCTGGGGCTGGGGCAGGTCTGGGGCTGTACAGGGGGCTGAGGTCAGAGCTGTGGCTGGGACTGGGGCAGGGCTGGGGCTGGGCTGGGGACAGGGCTGGGGCCGGGCTGGGTCTGGGTCTGGGCTGAGGGCAGGGCTGGGGCAGGGCTCGGGGCAGGGGTGAGGCTGGGTCCAGGCCTGGGACTGGGCTGAGGGCAGGGCTGGGATAGCGTTGGGGCTGGATCAGGGCTGGGCTAGGGCTGGGCTGGGACCGGGGATGGGGCCGGGGTTAGGGCAGGGCTGGGGCTAGGCTGGGACTGGAGCTGGGCTGGGGCCGGGGCTTGGGCCGGGGGTGGGGCTGGGGCTGAGGCTGGGTCCAGGGCTGGGGCTGGGCTAGGGCTGGAGCTGGGCTGGGGGCCGGGATGGGGCTGTGGCTGGGGCTGGGGCTTGGGCTGGGGAAGGGGCCTGGGCTGGGGACAGGGCTAGGGCCGGAGCTGCGGCAGGGCTGAGGCTGGGCTGGGGCAGGGCTGGGCTAGGGCTGGGCTGGGGCCGGGGCTTGGGGTGGGATTGGGGCTGGGGCTGCGGACAGGGCTGTGGCTGGGCTGGGGGGCAGGGGCACAGGCCGGGGCTGGGGACAGGGCTAGGGCTGGGGGTGGGGCTGGGCTGGGGCAGGGCTGGGTCCAGGGCTGGGGCTGTACTGCAAGAAGGGGGCCGCTTTAACGACCAATTTGATCAGCGGATTCCACTTTATTGAGCATCAGACACATCTTATATACAGTTTGCTATAATTATGCCCACTTGGCAACATATTATTGGTTGCTCTCTAAAAGGTTACATCATTGTTTTCACAACTCTGTGGAATTGTTCCATCCGGCCTAATTGCTCTCTTTCCCAGATCTCGCCTCCTCCTCATCTTGCTTGCCTCCCATCTCAGGGGCAGCTGGACTTCAGCATACCAAGCAATCAGCACTTTCTCACATCTCCTACTCCGCCAGTATATTATCAACAGAGAATTCTTCAAGGCCTGAATTGCACAGGTGTTCCTGGGACCCATGTCCCCTCTTGCCCGACAACAATTCCCCCGTTTTTCTTTTGTGCAAGTAAGGCCTTGGAAGTTATTCTTTGAACACTTTGCATAATACAATTATAAACAAGTTTAACAATAATCAAAATGAGTACAATAATACCTAAGAACCTTAAAACTTACTACTATAATTAACAAACATATTTACATTAAGTCTGGGTATCCCTATCAGACATGTCTGAAAAAGTTCAATCAATTCATTATTACCTGTTATGTTGCATCTTTATTTTCTCTAGGATGGTCAAAAAGCATAATTTGTTTAATGGTAGCAAGATTTCTTTAATCTGTAAAGGTAGATCTGGCCAGGCTCTAGCTTCACAGACAGAAAACTTGCAGGCAATCAGCAACAGCAAAAGAGCTTCATTGCTTTGCCCAATATAAAAATTACCCATAATAATGTGTTTTTGGTCATCCTAGTAATACTAATCTCTTATTGGTACCAACTTCACCCAAAAAGCAACCTTACAATAGTTTTCTTCATCTTATAGAGTTTCATCATCTATATAAGCAAACTTATGCTAAATAGAAGGGAGGCATATGATAGTCTTAGAATAGGTGGTCGAATCCCTTCTCCCTACATTCAGTGTGGTAAGGGTCAGAGCATCCACTTTCACACATGCTCAATTGTGCAGGCTTCTTATCTGAAGAAAACAAATTCCCAGTTCTGAATGTTTATCTTTAAGACAGCTCCTTCTCAGCCGTGGTGTCTCCAATTAACCAGGCAGTGTCCTTGCAAGTATGCAAGAGAGGTTTCTTTCTCTTTACCCTCTAAACAGGCCTCACAAGATCCTGACCCTTAATCCCAGTGCACTCTAAGTCTTACAATTTTGACACAAATCACCAGTATATTCATCACAATTCCCCCCTTTTTTTTTTTTTGTCACCATTGATTTGTGTTAAAATTTCCAGATATTTCAGAACCTTCTTAATTGGATCATAATTAAGGTCATCTGTTCTGATCACATTCTGATCATAATTCTCTACTTGTAACTCATTGACATGAGCAATCTTACTTAAAGGTCTTAGTATTTTGTAACAACAATTGCAGAGTATTATGCATAGCAATATTACAATTGTTCCAACAATATTACAAACAAATGTTGAAGCCAATTTAGATCTGGTAACCAGAAAGTTAATTTATCCCATATTTCTTTAAATCCAGAAGAAGTATCATCTAAAGAAATCTGATGTAATATCTGATTGTGGTTTACAATCGCCTGTAAATCTGTTTCCACTCATTTATCTAGATTAACATAACTACAACAACTTACATTTATGACTACACATACACCCCCTTCCTTAACATATAAAAAATCCAAAGCTAATCTATTCTGAGTAGATATTTTCGAGAGACTATTGATTTCAATTTGCTGCACTTTTATTCCATCTATACTTGCATTCATCATGATTTCAACTGTAGCAGAAAAATTTACTATTGCTTTTTCAAGTCCAAGTCTTTTCTCTCCGGTCTGATCAAGATTCCACACATGGGAACGTGGTTTTTGATTTCGATTGGACTACTTATGTACAAATAGGGTTAGGATCAAAATTAGGCTCCACCAAGTATATGTGAACTCTGCCTCCTCGGCCTGCTGGGGTGCAACCAGCAGCCGGGTGTATTTTCTTCTCGGCAGCAGTTACATTCTTCAGGAGCCCTACAGATTTTTTAACTCCTTAACCCACTTCAAAATTCCATTTGGAGTCTCTTCTCTACTTCCTTGGTTAGTTTGTTTACCATTTCCCATTGTGCTTTTGTTATTTCAATTCCTCTTCCTTCAAAATCTTATGTCTCTTACTTTTCCTTTTACTAATCCTTTTAATTATTCCTGATATTTCCCAACGAAAATTTCTCTAGTCTTTATTTCCCACTTATGCCAATCCCTTTCAATAATTTTCCATGGGGATTGAAATCCTTTTTCTCACCACAAAATAGGTTTTCTGTATTTACCAGTCCAAACTGCCTATTTTCAAATTCAGCATTCAGGACAAATTTTTTTTTTTTTTTTTTTTTGATTGATGCTTTTGACCCCAGATTATCATAACAGTTATTGTGATCGATGTTCGACTTCATGGGAAATGCTGTTTCCTCTCAGTCTTGGTTCTTCTGCACATTAGTGAAGGAATAGTTGTTAAAATTAATACCTATTTACTACAAACCTTAACTTATGCTAATACTAAAAATCCTTAAAACCTTAAAAAACTATGTTAAAATTAATCCATCAAATCAGTGTCTAAAAAGAAATAAAATTGTTACATTAACTAAAAAACACTTTCCAAAATTAAAACCTGTTTATACATTCCTTAACTATATTACATGGAGCTCCTTTGAAATGCCTAGGCAGACAACTAAGAAGGTTCGAACCAAAAGAAAATCTTACAATTTGAACTCTTAACTAAGTGCATACACCTTACTGCAATTACTATGTACTAAGTACTTATAAATACCAAATGCTTACTTATTCATTATGCTTATTAGAAAAACTTAACAAAACTCTAAATAACAAATCTCTGGGGCTGGGCTGGGGCAGGGCTGGGTCCAGGGCTGGGGCTGTACTGCAAGAAGGGGGCCGCTTTAACGACCAATTTGATCAGCGGATTCCACTTTATTGAGCATCAGACACATCTTATATACAGTTTGCTATAATTATGCCCACTTGGCAACATACTATTGGTTGCTCTCTAAAAGGTTACATCATTGTTTTCACAACTCTGTGGAATTCTTCTATCCGGCCTAATTGCTCTCTTTCCCAGATCTCGCCTCCTCCTTATCTTGCTTGCCTCCCATCTCAGGGGCAGCTGGACTTCAGCATACCAAGCAATCAGCACTTTCTCACATCTCCTACTCCGCCAGTATATTATCAACAGAGAATTCTTCAAGGCCTGAATTGCACAGGTGTTCCTGGGACCCATGTCCCCTCTTGCCTGACAACAGGGCTGGGGCTGGAGCAGGGCTGGGGCAGGGGCTGGGGCAGGGCTGGGGTAGGGCTGGGGCCGAGGGTGGGGCTGGCCTGAGGTCTGAGCTGGGCCAGGAGCAGGGCCGGGCCCAAGGCTGGGGCAGGGCTGGGGCAGGACTGGGGCTGGGGCTGGGGCTGGGGCAGGGCTGGGGCAGGGGCTGGGGCAGGGCTGGGGCTAGGCTGGGGCTGGGGCTGGGCTGGGGGCAGGGATGGGGCTGGGCTGGGGGTAGGAATGGGGCTGGGGCTGGGGCTGGGCCTGGGGCCTGGGCAGGGGCTGGGCTGGGGCTGGGGCTGGGGCTGGGCTGGAGCCGAGCCTGGGGCCGGGGCTGGGCTGGGGCTGGGGCTGGGTCCAGGACTGGGGCTGAGCTGTAACTGGGGCTGGGCTGGGGCAGGGCTGGAGTCAAGGCTGGGGCTGGGTCTGGGGCTGGGTCGGGGACTGGGACAGGGCTGGGGCTGGGACTGGGTCCAGGGCTGGGTCTGGGCTGTGGCTGGGGCTGGGGACAGAGCTGGGGCTTGGGTAGGGCTGGGGTTGGGTTGGAGCAGGGCTGGGCTGGAGCTGGGCTGGGGCTGGGGCTGGGTCCAGGGCTGGGCCCGAGGCTGGGGCGGGGCTGGGGTAGGGCTGGGGCCGGGGCTAGGGCCGGGGCTGGGAGAAGGGCAGGGACTGAGTTTGGGGCTGGGGATGGGGCTGGATTGGGTCCGGGGCTGGGGCAGGGCTAGGCTGGAGGCTGGGCCATGGGGTGGGGCTGGGCTGGGGGCAGGGCTGGGGCCGAGCTGGGGATGGGGGCTGGGGCTGGGGCAGGGCTGTATGGCCTGGGACTGGGACTGGGCTGGGGTAGGGCAGGGACAGTACTGGGACTAGGGCTGGGGGCTGGGATGGGGCTGGGGCCCGGCCTGGGGCCTGGGCTGGGGCTGGGCTGGAGCTGGGGCTGGGGCTGGGCTGGGGCTGGGGCTGGGGCTGGGCTGGAGCCGAGCCTGGGGCCGGGGCTGGGACTGGGGCTGGGGCAGGGCTGGGGCTAGGCTGGGGCTGGGGCTAGGCTGGGGGCAGGGATGGGGCTGGGGCTGGGGCTGGGCTGGATCTGGGGCTGGGGCTGGGCTGGGGCTGGGGCTGGGGCAGGGCTGGGGCTGGGTCCAGGACTGGGGCTGAGCTGTAACTGGGGCTGGGCTGGGGCAGGGCTGGAGCCAAGGCTGGGGCTGGGTCTGTTGCTGGGTCGGGGACTGGGACAGGGCTGGGGCTGGGACTGGGTCCAGGGCTGGGTCTGGGCTGTGGCTGGGGCTGGGGACAGAGCTGGGGCTTGGGTAGGGCTGGGGTTGGGTTGGAGCAGGGCTGGGCTGGAGCTGGGCTGGGGCTGGGGCTGGGTCCAGGGCTGGGCCCGAGGCTGGGGCGGGGCTGGGGTAGGGCTGGGGCCGGGGCTAGGGCCGGGGCTGGGAGAAGGGCAGGGACTGAGTTTGGGGCTGGGGATGGGGCTGGATTGGGTCCGGGGCTGGGGCAGGGCTAGGCTGGAGGCTGGGCCATGGGGTGGGGCTGGGCTGGGGGCAGGGCTGGGGCCGAGCTGGGGATGGGGGCTGGGGCTGGGGCAGGGCTGTATGGCCTGGGACTGGGACTGGGCTGGGGTAGGGCAGGGACAGTACTGGGACTAGGGCTGGGGGCTGGGATGGGGCTGGGGCCCGGCCTGGGGCCTGGGCTGGGGCTGGGCTGGAGCTGGGGCTGGGGCTGGGCTGGGGCTGGGGCTGGGGCTGGGCTGGAGCCGAGCCTGGGGCCGGGGCTGGGACTGGGGCTGGGGCAGGGCTGGGGCTAGGCTGGGGCTGGGGCTAGGCTGGGGGCAGGGATGGGGCTGGGGCTGGGGCTGGGCTGGATCTGGGGCTGGGGCTGGGCTGGGGCTGGGGCTGGGGCAGGGCTGGGGCTGGGTCCAGGACTGGGGCTGAGCTGTAACTGGGGCTGGGCTGGGGCAGGGCTGGAGCCAAGGCTGGGGCTGGGTCTGTTGCTGGGTCGGGGACTGGGACAGGGCTGGGGCTGGGACTGGGTCCAGGGCTGGGTCTGGGCTGTGGCTGGGGCTGGGGACAGAGCTGGGGCTTGGGTAGGGCTGGGGCTGGCTTGGAGCAGGGCTGGGCTGGAGCTGGGCTGGGGCTGGGGCTGGGTCCAGGGCTGGGCCCAAGGCTGGGGCAGGGCTGGGGTAGGGCTGGGGCCGGGGCTAGGGCCGGGGCTGGGAGAAGGGCAGGGACTGAGTTTGGGGCTGGGGATGGGGCTGGGTTGGGGCCGGGGCTGGGGCAGGGCTAGGCTGGAGGCTGGGCCATGGGGTGGGGCTGGGCTGCGGGCAGGGCTGGGGCTGGGCTGGAGCTGGGGCTGGGACTGGGCTGGGGCTGGGGCTGGGGCTGGGCTGGAGCCGAGCCTGGGGCCGGGGCTGGGACTGGGGCTGGGGCAGGGCTGGGGCTGGGGCTGGGCTGGGGGCAGGGATGGGGCTGGGGCTGGGCCTGGGGCCGGGGCTGGGGCTGGGCCTGGGGCCTGGGCTGGGGCTGGGCTGGAGCTGGGGCTGGGGCTGGGCTGGGGCTGGGGCTGGGGCTGGGCTGGAGCCGAGCCTTGGGCCGGGGCTGGGACTGGGGCTGGGTCCACGACTGGGGCTGAGCTGTAACTGGGGCTGGGCTGGGGCAGGGCTGGAGCCAAGGCTGGGGCTGGGTCTGGGGCTGGGTGGGGGACTGGGACAGGGCTGGACCCGAGGCTGGGGCAGGGCTGGGGTAGGGCTGGGGCCGGGGCTAGGGCCGGGGCTGGGAGAAGGGCAGGGACTGAGTTTGGGGCTGGGGATGGGGCTGGATTGGGGCCGGGGCTGGGGCAGGGCTAGGCTGGAGGCTGGGCCATGGGGTGGGGCTGGGCTGGGGGCAGGGCTGGGGCTGGGCTGGGACTGGGACTGGGCTGGGGTAGGGCAGGGGCAGTGCTGGGACTAGGGCTGGGGGCTGGGATGGGGCTGGGGCTGGGCCTGGGGCCTGGGCTGGGGCTGGGCTGAGGCTGGGGCTGGGGCTGGGGCTGGTACTGGGGGCTGGGTCCAGGGCTGCGGCTGGGCTGTGGCTGGGGCTGGGCTGGGGCAGGGCTGGTGTGGGGCTGGGCAGTGGCCGAGGGTGGGGCTGGCCTGAGGTCTGAGCTGGGCCAGGAGCAGGGCCGGGCCCGAGGCTGGGGCAGGGCTGGGGTAGGGCTGGGGCCGGGGCTGGGGCAGGGCTGGGGCAGGACTGGGGCTGGGGCAGGGCTGGGGCAGGGGCTGGGGCAGGGCTGGGGTAGGGCTGGGGCCGGGGCTGGGGCAGGGCTGGGGTAGGGCTGGGGCCGGGGCTGGGGCAGGGCTGGGGCAGGACTGGACCTGGGGCTGGGGCTGGGCTGGGGCAGGGCTGGGGCAGGACTGGGGCTGGGATGGGACAGGACTGGTGCTGGGGCAGGGGCAGGGCTGGGGCTGGGCTGGGGCAGGACTGGGGCTGGGGCTGGGGCTGGGGCAGGGCTGGGGCAGGGGCTGGGGCAGGGCTGGGGCTAGGCTGGGGCTGGGGCTGGGCTGGGGGCAGGGATGGGGCTGGGCTGGGGGTAGGAATGGGGCTGGGGCTGGGGCTGGGCCTGGGGCCTGGGCAGGGGCTGGGCTGGGGCTGGGGCTGGGGCTGGGCTGGAGCCGAGCCTGGGGCCGGGGCTGGGCTGGGGCTGGGGCTGGGTCCAGGACTGGGGCTGAGCTGTAACTGGGGCTGGGCTGGGGCAGGGCTGGAGTCAAGGCTGGGGCTGGGTCTGGGGCTGGGTCGGGGACTGGGACAGGGCTGGGGCTGGGACTGGGTCCAGGGCTGGGTCTGGGCTGTGGCTGGGGCTGGGGACAGAGCTGGGGCTTGGGTAGGGCTGGGGTTGGGTTGGAGCAGGGCTGGGCTGGAGCTGGGCTGGGGCTGGGGCTGGGTCCAGGGCTGGGCCCGAGGCTGGGGCGGGGCTGGGGTAGGGCTGGGGCCGGGGCTAGGGCCGGGGCTGGGAGAAGGGCAGGGACTGAGTTTGGGGCTGGGGATGGGGCTGGATTGGGTCCGGGGCTGGGGCAGGGCTAGGCTGGAGGCTGGGCCATGGGGTGGGGCTGGGCTGGGGGCAGGGCTGGGGCCGAGCTGGGGATGGGGGCTGGGGCTGGGGCAGGGCTGTATGGCCTGGGACTGGGACTGGGCTGGGGTAGGGCAGGGACAGTACTGGGACTAGGGCTGGGGGCTGGGATGGGGCTGGGGCCCGGCCTGGGGCCTGGGCTGGGGCTGGGCTGGAGCTGGGGCTGGGGCTGGGCTGGGGCTGGGGCTGGGGCTGGGCTGGAGCCGAGCCTGGGGCCGGGGCTGGGACTGGGGCTGGGGCAGGGCTGGGGCTAGGCTGGGGCTGGGGCTAGGCTGGGGGCAGGGATGGGGCTGGGGCTGGGGCTGGGCTGGATCTGGGGCTGGGGCTGGGCTGGGGCTGGGGCTGGGGCAGGGCTGGGGCTGGGTCCAGGACTGGGGCTGAGCTGTAACTGGGGCTGGGCTGGGGCAGGGCTGGAGCCAAGGCTGGGGCTGGGTCTGTTGCTGGGTCGGGGACTGGGACAGGGCTGGGGCTGGGACTGGGTCCAGGGCTGGGTCTGGGCTGTGGCTGGGGCTGGGGACAGAGCTGGGGCTTGGGTAGGGCTGGGGTTGGGTTGGAGCAGGGCTGGGCTGGAGCTGGGCTGGGGCTGGGGCTGGGTCCAGGGCTGGGCCCGAGGCTGGGGCGGGGCTGGGGTAGGGCTGGGGCCGGGGCTAGGGCCGGGGCTGGGAGAAGGGCAGGGACTGAGTTTGGGGCTGGGGATGGGGCTGGATTGGGTCCGGGGCTGGGGCAGGGCTAGGCTGGAGGCTGGGCCATGGGGTGGGGCTGGGCTGGGGGCAGGGCTGGGGCCGAGCTGGGGATGGGGGCTGGGGCTGGGGCAGGGCTGTATGGCCTGGGACTGGGACTGGGCTGGGGTAGGGCAGGGACAGTACTGGGACTAGGGCTGGGGGCTGGGATGGGGCTGGGGCCCGGCCTGGGGCCTGGGCTGGGGCTGGGCTGGAGCTGGGGCTGGGGCTGGGCTGGGGCTGGGGCTGGGGCTGGGCTGGAGCCGAGCCTGGGGCCGGGGCTGGGACTGGGGCTGGGGCAGGGCTGGGGCTAGGCTGGGGCTGGGGCTAGGCTGGGGGCAGGGATGGGGCTGGGGCTGGGGCTGGGCTGGATCTGGGGCTGGGGCTGGGCTGGGGCTGGGGCTGGGGCAGGGCTGGGGCTGGGTCCAGGACTGGGGCTGAGCTGTAACTGGGGCTGGGCTGGGGCAGGGCTGGAGCCAAGGCTGGGGCTGGGTCTGTTGCTGGGTCGGGGACTGGGACAGGGCTGGGGCTGGGACTGGGTCCAGGGCTGGGTCTGGGCTGTGGCTGGGGCTGGGGACAGAGCTGGGGCTTGGGTAGGGCTGGGGCTGGCTTGGAGCAGGGCTGGGCTGGAGCTGGGCTGGGGCTGGGGCTGGGTCCAGGGCTGGGCCCAAGGCTGGGGCAGGGCTGGGGTAGGGCTGGGGCCGGGGCTAGGGCCGGGGCTGGGAGAAGGGCAGGGACTGAGTTTGGGGCTGGGGATGGGGCTGGGTTGGGGCCGGGGCTGGGGCAGGGCTAGGCTGGAGGCTGGGCCATGGGGTGGGGCTGGGCTGCGGGCAGGGCTGGGGCTGGGCTGGAGCTGGGGCTGGGACTGGGCTGGGGCTGGGGCTGGGGCTGGGCTGGAGCCGAGCCTGGGGCCGGGGCTGGGACTGGGGCTGGGGCAGGGCTGGGGCTGGGGCTGGGCTGGGGGCAGGGATGGGGCTGGGGCTGGGCCTGGGGCCGGGGCTGGGGCTGGGCCTGGGGCCTGGGCTGGGGCTGGGCTGGAGCTGGGGCTGGGGCTGGGCTGGGGCTGGGGCTGGGGCTGGGCTGGAGCCGAGCCTTGGGCCGGGGCTGGGACTGGGGCTGGGTCCACGACTGGGGCTGAGCTGTAACTGGGGCTGGGCTGGGGCAGGGCTGGAGCCAAGGCTGGGGCTGGGTCTGGGGCTGGGTGGGGGACTGGGACAGGGCTGGACCCGAGGCTGGGGCAGGGCTGGGGTAGGGCTGGGGCCGGGGCTAGGGCCGGGGCTGGGAGAAGGGCAGGGACTGAGTTTGGGGCTGGGGATGGGGCTGGATTGGGGCCGGGGCTGGGGCAGGGCTAGGCTGGAGGCTGGGCCATGGGGTGGGGCTGGGCTGGGGGCAGGGCTGGGGCTGGGCTGGGACTGGGACTGGGCTGGGGTAGGGCAGGGGCAGTGCTGGGACTAGGGCTGGGGGCTGGGATGGGGCTGGGGCTGGGCCTGGGGCCTGGGCTGGGGCTGGGCTGAGGCTGGGGCTGGGGCTGGGGCTGGTACTGGGGGCTGGGTCCAGGGCTGCGGCTGGGCTGTGGCTGGGGCTGGGCTGGGGCAGGGCTGGTGTGGGGCTGGGCAGTGGCCGAGGGTGGGGCTGGCCTGAGGTCTGAGCTGGGCCAGGAGCAGGGCCGGGCCCGAGGCTGGGGCAGGGCTGGGGTAGGGCTGGGGCCGGGGCTGGGGCAGGGCTGGGGCAGGACTGGGGCTGGGGCAGGGCTGGGGCAGGGGCTGGGGCAGGGCTGGGGTAGGGCTGGGGCCGGGGCTGGGGCAGGGCTGGGGTAGGGCTGGGGCCGGGGCTGGGGCAGGGCTGGGGCAGGACTGGACCTGGGGCTGGGGCTGGGCTGGGGCAGGGCTGGGGCAGGACTGGGGCTGGGATGGGACAGGACTGGTGCTGGGGCAGGGGCAGGGCTGGGGCTGGGCTGGGGCTCGGCTGAGGGCAGGGCCGGTCTAGGGCTGGGCTGGGGCCGGGGATGGGGCCGGGTGTGGGGCAGAGCTGGGGCTAGCCTGGGGCTGGGGCTGGGCTGGTGCCCAGGCTGGGGCTGGGGCTGGGCCTGGGGCCTGGGCTGGGGCTGGGCTGGAGCTGGGGCTGGGGCTGGGCTGGAGCTGGGGCTGGAGGCTGGGCTGGGGCCGGGGCTGTGGCCGGGGATGGGGCCAGGGCTGGGGCTAGGCTGGGGCTGGGGCTGGGCTGGTGCCCAGGCTGGGGCTGGGGCTGGGCCTGGGGCCTGGGCTGGGGCTGGGCTGGAGCTGGGGCTGGGGCTGGGCTGGGGCTGGGGCTGGGGCTGGGCTGGGGCTGGGGCTGGGGCTGGGCTGGAGAAGAGCAGGGTTGTGGGCAGGGCTGGGGCTGGGCTGGGGCTGGGGCAGGGCTGGGGCTAGGCTGGGGCTGGGGCTGGGCTGGTGCCCAGGCTGGGGCTGGGGCTGGGCCTGGGGCTTGGGCTGGGGCTGGGCTGGAGCTGGGGCTGGGTCTGGGCTGGGTCTGGGGCTGGGGCTGGGCTGGAGCCGAGCCTGGGGCCGGGGCTGGGACTGGGGCTGGGGCAGGGCTGGGGCTAGGCTGGGGCTGGGGCTGGGCTGGGGGCAGGGATGGGGCTGGGGCTGGGGCTGGGCTGGAGCTGGGTCTGGGGCAGGGCTGGGGCTGGGTCCAGGACTGGGGCTGAGCTGTAACTGGGGCTGGGCTGGGGCAGGGCTGGAGCCAAGGCTGGGGCTGGGTCTGGGGCTGGGTCGGGGACGGGGACAGGGCTGGGGCTGGGACTGGGTCCAGGGCTGGGTCTGGGCTGTGGCTGGGGCTGGGGACAGAGCTGGGGCTTGGGTAGGGCTGGGGCTGGGTTGGAGCAGGGCTGGGCCCAAGGCTGGGGCAGGGCTGGGGTAGGGCTGGGGCCGGGGCTAGGGCCGGGGCTGGGAGAAGGGCAGGGACTGAGTTTGGGGCTGGGGATGGGGCTGGATTGGGTCCGGGGCTGGGGCAGGGCTAGGCTGGAGGCTGGGCCATGGGGTGGGGCTGGGCTGCGGGCAGGGCTGGGGCCGGGCTGGGGATGCGGGCTGGGCTGGGGCAGGGCTGGGGCTGGGCTGGGACTGGGACTGGGCTGGGGTAGGGCAGGGGCTGGGCTGGGACTAGGGCTGGGGGCTGGGGCTGGGGCTGGGCTGGAGCTGAGCCTGAGGCCGGGGCTGGGGCTGGGGCTGGGTCCAGGGCTGGGGCAGGGCTGTGGCTGGGGCAGGGCTGGGGCTGGGGCTGGGGCTGGGCTGGGGCCGAGGGTGGGGCTGGGCTGGGATCTGGCCTGGGGTAGTGCTGGGGCAGGGCTGGGACTAGGGCTGCGGTCTGGGCTGTGGCCGGGGCTGGGGCAGGGCTGGGGCAGGGCTGGGGCTAGGCTGGGGCTGGGGCTGGGCTGGTGCCCAGGCTGGGGCTGGGGCTGGGCCTGGGGCCTGGGCTGGGGCTGGGCTGGAGCTGGGGCTGGGTCTGGGCTGGGTCTGGGGCTGGGGCTGGGCTGGAGCCGAGCCTGGGGCCGGGGCTGGGACTGGGGCTGGGGCAGGGCTGGGGCTAGGCTGGGGCTGGGGCTGGGCTGGGGGCAGGGATGGGGCTGGGGCTGGGGCTGGGGCTGGGGCTGGGCTGGAGCCGAGCCTGGGGTCGGGGCTGGGACTGGGGCTGGGGCAGGGCTGGGGCTAGGCTGGGGCTGGGGCTGGGCTGGGGGCAGGGATGGGGCTGGGGCTGGGGCTGGGCTGGAGCTGGGGCTGGGGCTGTGCTGGGGCTGGGGCTGGGGCAGGGCTGGGGCTGGGTCCAGGACTGGGGCTGAGCTGTAACTGGGGTGGGCTGGGGCAGGGCTGGAGCCAAGGCTGGGGCTGAGTCTGGGGCTGGGTCGGGGACTGGGACAGGGCTGGGGCTGGGACTGGGTCCAGGGCTGGGTCTGGGCTGTGGCTGGGGCTGGGGACAGAGCTGGGGCTTGGGTAGGGCTGGGGCTGGCTTGGAGCAGGGCTGGGCTGGAGCTGGGCTGGGGCTGGGGCTGGGTCCAGGGCTGGGCCCAAGGCTGGGGCAGGGCTGGGGTAGGGCAGGGGCCGGGGCTAGGGCCGGGGCTGGGAGAAGGGCAGGGACTGAGTTTGGGGCTGGGGATGGGGCTGGATTGGGGCCGGGGCTGGGGCAGGGCTAGGCTGGAGGCTGGGCCATGGGGTGGGGCTGGGCTGGGGGCAGGGCTGGGGCTGGGCTGGAGCTGGGGCTGGGACTGGGCTGGGGCAGGGATGGAGCTGGGGCTGGGGCTGGGCTGGAGCCGAGCCTGGGGCCGGGGCTGGGACTGGGGCTGGGGCAGGGCTGGGGCTAGGCTGGGGCTGGGGCTGGGCTGGGGGCAGGGATGGGGCTGGGGCTGGGCCTGGGGCCTGGGCTGGGGCTGGGCTGGAGCTGGGGCTGGGGCTGGGCTGGGGCTGGGGCTGGGGCTGGGCTGGAGCCGAGCCTTGGGCCGGGGCTGGGACTGGGGCTGGGTCCAGGACTGGGGCTGAGCTGTAACTGGGGCTGGGCTGGGGCAGGGCTGGAGCCAAGGCTGGGGCTGGGTCTGGGGCTGGGTGGGGGACTGGGACAGGGCTGGGGCTGGGACTGGGTCCAGGGCTGGACCCGAGGCTGGGGCAGGGCTGGGGTAGGGCTGGGGCCGGGGCTAGGGCCGGGGCTGGGAGAAGGGCAGGGACTGAGTTTGGGGCTGGGGATGGGGCTGGATTGGGGCCGGGGCTGGGGCAGGGCTAGGCTGGAGGCTGGGCCATGGGGTGGGGCTGGGCTGGGGGCAGGGCTGGGGCTGGGCTGGGACTGGGACTGGGCTGGGGTAGGGCAGGGGCAGTGCTGGGACTAGGGCTGGGGGCTGGGATGGGGCTGGGGCTGGGCCTGGGGCCTGGGCTGGGGCTGGGCTGAGGCTGGGGCTGTGGCTGGGGCTGGGCTGGAGCTGAGCCTGAGGCCGGGGCTGGGGCTGGGGCTGGTACTGGGGGCTGGGTCCAGGGCTGCGGCTGGGCTGTGGCTGGGGCTGGCCTGGGGCAGGGCTGGTGTGGGGCTGGGCAGTTGCCGAGGGTGGGGCTGGCCTGAGGTCTGAGCTGGGCCAGGAGCAGGGCCGGGCCCGAGGCTGGGGCAGGGCTGGGGTAGGGCTGGGGCCGGGGCTGGGGCAGGGCTGGGGCAGGACTGGGGCTGGGGCAGGGCTGGGGCAGGGGCTGGGGCAGGGCTGGGGTAGGGCTGGGGCCGGGGCTGGGGCAGGGCTGGGGTAGGGCTGGGGCCGGGGCTGGGGCAGGGCTGGGGCAGGACTGGACCTGGGGCTGGGGCTGGGCTGGGGCAGGGCTGGGGCAGGACTGGGGCTGGGATGGGACAGGACTGGTGCTGGGGCAGGGGCAGGGCTGGGGCTGGGCTGGGGCTCGGCTGAGGGCAGGGCCGGTCTAGGGCTGGGCTGGGGCCGGGGATGGGGCCGGGGGTGGGGCAGAGCTGGGGCTAGCCTGGGGCTGGGGCTGGGCTGTGGCAGGGGCTGGGCTGGGGCTGGGTCCAGGACTGGGGCTGAGCTGTAACTGGGGCTGGGCTGGGGCAGGGCTGGAGCCAAGGCTGGGGTTGGGTCTTGGGCAGGGCTGGGGCTGGGGCTGGGTCGGGGACTGGGACAGGGCTGGGGCTGGGACTGGGTCCAGGGCTGGGTCTGGGCTGTGGCTGGGCCTAGGGCAGGGCTGGGGCTGGGCTGGGACTGGGACTGGGCTGGGGTAGGGCAGGGGCAGTGCTGGGACTAGGGCTGGGTTTCGGGCTGGGACTGGGACAGGGGTGGGGCTGGGACTGGGTCCACGGCTGGGGCTGGGCTGTGGCTGTGGCTGGGGACAGAGGTGGGGCTTGGGTTGGGGCTGGGGTGAGGGCAGGGCTGGGGCAGGACTGGGGCTGGGGCCGGGCTGGGGCTGGGCTGAGGGCAGGGCTGGGCTAGGGCTGGGCCTGGGGCAGGGCTGGGCATGGGCTGGGGGCAGGTCTGGGCTAGCGCTGGGCTGGTGCCCAGGCTGGGGCTGGGGCTGGAGGCTGGGCTGGGGCCGGGGCTGGGGCCAGGGATGGGGCCAGGGCTGGGGCTAGGCTGGGGCTGGGGCTGGGCTGGTGCCCAGGCTGGGGCTGGGGCTGGGCCTGGGGCCTGGGCTGGAGCTGGGCTGGAGCTGGGGCTGGGGCTGGGCTGGGGCTGGGGCTGGGGCTGGGCTGGAGAAGAGCAGGGTTGTGGGCAGGGCTGGGGCTGGGCTGGGGCTGGGGCAGGGCTGGGGCTAGGCTGGGGCTGGGGCTGGGCTGGTGCCCAGGCTGGGGCTGGGGCTGGGCCTGGGGCCTGGGCTGGGGCTGGGCTGGAGCTGGGGCTGGGTCTGGGCTGGGGGTGGGGCTGGGGCTGGGGCTGGGCTGGAGCCGAGACTGGGGCCGGGGCTGGGACTGGGGCTGGGGCAGGGCTGGGGCTAGGCTGGGGCTGGGGCTGGGGCTGGGGCAGGGCTGGGGCTGGGTCCAGGACTGGGGCTGAGCTGTAACTGGGGCTGGGCTGGGGCAGGGCTGGAGCCAAGGCTGGGGCTGGGGCTGGGGCTGGGTCGGGGACTGGGACAGGGCTGGGGCTGGGACTGGGTCCAGGGCTGGGTCTGGGCTGTGGCTGGGGCTGGGGACAGAGCTGGGGCTTGGGTAGGGCTGGGGCTGGGTTGGAGCAGGGCTGGGCTGGAGCTGGGCTGGGGCTGGGGCTGGGTCCAGGGCTGGGCCCAAGGCTGGGGCAGGGCTGGGGTAGGGCTGGGGCCGGGGCTAGGGCCGGGGCTGGGAGAAGGGCAGGGACTGAGTTTGGGGCTGGGGATGGGGCTGGATTGGGTCCGGGGCTGGGGCAGGGCTAGGCTGGAGGCTGGGCCATGGGGTGGGGCTGGGCTGCGGGCAGGGCTGGGGCCGGGCTGGGGATGCGGGCTGGGCTGGGACAGGGCTGAGGCTGGGCTGGGACTGGGACTGGGCTGGGGTAGGGCAGGGGCTGGGCTGGGACTAGGGCTGGGGGCTGGGGCTGGGGCTGGGCTGGAGCTGAGCCTGAGGCCGGGGCTGGGGCTGGGGCTGGGTCCAGGGCTGGGGCAGGGCTGTGGCTGGGGCAGGGCTGGGGCTGGGGCTGGGGCTGGGCTGGGGCCGAGGGTGGGGCTGGGCTGGGATCTGGCCTGGGGCAGTGCTGGGTCAGGGCTGGGACTAGGGCTGCGGTCTGGGCTGTGGCCGGGGCTGGGGCAGGGCTGGGGCAGGGCTGGGGCTAGGCTGGGGCTGGGGCTGGGCTGGTGCCCAGGCTGGGGCTGGGGCTGGGCCTGGGGCCTGGGCTGGGGCTGGGCTGGAGCTGGGGCTGGGTCTGGGCTGGGTCTGGGGCTGGGGCTGGGCTGGAGCCGAGCCTGGGGTCGGGGCTGGGACTGGGGCTGGGGCAGGGCTGGGGCTAGGCTGGGGCTGGGGCTGGGCTGGTGGCAGGGATGGGGCTCGGGCTGGGGCTGGGCTGGAGCTGGGGCTGGGGCTGGGCTGGGGCTGGGGCTGGGGCAGGGCTGGGGCTGGGTCCAGGACTGGGGCTGAGCTGTAACTGGGGCTGGGCTGGGGCAGGGCTGGAGCCAATGCTGGGGCTGGGTCTGGGGCTGGGTCGGGGACTGGGACAGGGCTGTGGCTGGGACTGGGTCCAGGGCTGGGTCTGGGCTGTGGCTGGGGCTGGGGACAGAGCTGGGGCTTGGGTAGGGCTGGGGCTGGGTTGGAGCAGGGCTGGGCTGGAGCTGGGCTGGGGCTGGGGCTGGGTCCAGGGCTGGGCCCAAGGCTGGGGCAGGGCTGGGGTAGGGCTGGGGCCGGGGCTAGGGCCGGGGCTGGGAGAAGGGCAGGGACTGAGTTTGGGGCTGGGGATGGGGCTGGATTGGGGCCGGGGCTGGGGCAGGGCTAGGCTGGAGGCTGGGCCATGGGGTGGGGCTGGGCTGGGGGCAGGGCTGGGGCCGGGCTGGGGATGCGGGCTGGGCTGGGGCAGGGCTGGGGCTGGGCTGGGACTGGGACTGGGCTGGGGTAGGGCAGGGGCTGGGCTGGGACTAGGGCTGGGGGCTGGGGCTGGGGCTGGGCTGGAGCTGAGCCTGAGGCCGGGTCTGTGGCTGGGGCTGGGTCCAGGGCTGGGGCAGGGCTGTGGCTGGGGCAGGGCTGGGGCTGGGGCTGGGGCTGGGCTGGGGCCGAGGGTGGGGCTGGGCTGGGATCTGGCCTGGGGTAGTGCTGGGGCAGGGCTGGGACTAGGGCTGCGGTCTGGGCTGTGGCCGGGGCTGGGGCAGGGCTGGGACTGGGCTGGGGCTGGGGCTGGGGCTGGGCTGGAGCTGAGCCTGAGGCCGGGGCCTGGGCTGGGGCTGGGTCCAGGGCTGGGGCAGGGCTGTGGCTGGGGCAGGGCTGGGGCTGGGGCTGGGGCTGGGCTGGGGCCGAGGGTGGGGCTGGGCTGGGATCTGGCCTGGGGTAGTGCTGGGGCAGGGCTGGGACTAGGGCTGCGGTCTGGGCTGTGGCCGGGGCTGGGGCAGGGCTGGGGCAGGACTGGGGCTGCGGCTGGGGCTGGAGCAGGCCTGGGGCAGGGGCTGGGGCAGGGCTGGGGTAGGGCTGGGGCCGAGGGTGGGGCTGGCCTGAGGTCTGAGCTGGGCCAGGAGCAGGGCCGGGCCCGAGGCTGGGGCAGGGCTGGGGCAGGACTGGGGCTGGGGCTGGGGCTGGGGCAGGGCTGGGGCAGGGGCTGGTGCAGGGCTGGGGTAGGGCTGGGGCCGGGGCTGGGGCAGGGCTGGGGCAGGACTGGGGCTGGGGCTGCGGCAGGGGCTGGGGCTGGGGCTGGGCTGGGGCAGGACTAGGGCTGGGGCTGCGGCAGGGGCTGGGGCTGGGGCTGGGCTGGGGCAGGGCTGGGGCCGGGGATGGGGCCGGGGGTGGGGCAGGACTGGGGCTGGGGCTGGGGCAGGGCTGGGGCAGGGGCTGGGGCAGGGCTGGGGTAGGGCTGGGGCTGGGGCTGGGGCAGGGCTGGGGTAGGCTGGGGCCGGGGCTGGGGCAGGGCTGGGGCAGGACTGGGGCTGGGGCTGCGGCAGGGGCTGGGGCTGGGGCTGGGCTGGGGCAGGACTGGGGCTGGGGCTGCGGCAGGGGCTGGGGCTGGGGCTAGCCTGGGGCTGGGGCTGGGCTGTGGCAGGGGCTGGGCTGGGGCTGGGCTGGGGCTGGGGCTGGGTCCAGGACTGGGGCTGAGCTGTAACTGGGGCTGGGCTGGGGCAGGGCTGGAGTCAAGGCTGGGGCTGGGTCTTGGGCAGGGCTGGGGCTGGGGCTGGGTCGGGGACTGGGACAGGGCTGGGGCTGGGACTGGGTCCAGGGCTGGGTCTGGGCTGTGGCTGGGGATGGGGACAGAGCTGGGGCTTGGGTAGGGCTGGGGCTGGGTTGGAGCAGGGCTGGGCTGGAGCTAGGCTGGGGCTGGGGCTGGGTCCAGGGCTGGGCCCGAGGCTGGGGCAGGGTTGGGGTAGGGCTGGGGCCAGGGCTAGGGCCGGGGCTGGGAGAAGGGCAGGGACTGGAGGCTGGGCCATGGGGTGGGGCTGGGCTGGGGATGGGGGCTGGGCTGGGGCAGGACTGGGCCTGGGGCCGGGCTGGGGCAGGGCTGGGGCAGGGGCTGGGGCTGGGGCTGGGCTGGGGCAGGGTGGGGCAGGACTGGGGCTGGGATGGGACAGGACTGGGGCTGGGGCAGGGCTGGGGCTGGGGCTGGGCTGGGGCTCGGCTGAGGGCAGGGCCGGTCTAGGGCTGGGCTGGGGCAGGGGATGGGGCCGGGGGTGGGGCAGAGCTGGGGCTAGCCTGGGGCTGGGGCTGGGCTGTGGCAGGGGCTGGGCTGGGGCTGGGGCTGGGTCCAGGACTGGGGCTGAGCTGTAACTGGGGCTGGGCTGGGGCAGGGCTGGAGTCAAGGCTGGGGCGGGGTCTTGGGCAGTGCTGGGGCTGGGGCTGGGTCGGGGACTGGGACAGGGCTGGGGCTGGGACTGGGTCCAGGGCTGGGTCTGGGCTGTGGCTGGGGCTGGGGACAGAGCTGGGGCTTGGGTAGGGCTGGGGCTGGCTTGGAGCAGGGCTGGGCTGGAGCTGGGCTGGGGCTGGGGCTGGGTCCAGGGCTGGGTCCGAGGCTGGGGCAGGGCTGGGGTAGGGCTGGGGCCGGGGCTAGGGCCGGGGCTGGGAGAAGGGCAGAGACTGAGTTTGGGGCTGGGGATTTGGCTGGATTGGGGCCGGGGCTGGGGCAGGGCTAGGCTGGAGGCTGGGCCATGGGGTGGGGCTGGGCTGGGGGCAGGGCTGGGGCCGGGCTGGGCCTAGGGTAGGGCTGGGGCTGGGCTGGGACTGGGACTGGGCTGGGGTAGGGCAGGAGCAGTGCTGGGACTAGGGCTGGGGCTGGGGCAGGGCTGGGGCAGGGGCTGGGGCTGGGGCTGGGCTGGGACCGGGCTGGGGTCAGTGCTGGGGCTGGGCTGCACCTGGGGCTGGGCTAGGGCTGGGGATGGGGCAGGGATGGGGCTGCGGCTGGGGCAGGGCTTGTGCTGGGCTAGGGGCAGGGCTAGGGCTGGGCTGGGCTGCGGCCAAGGCTGGGGCCGGGGCCGTGGCTGGTGCAGGCCTGGGTCAGGTCTGGAACTGGGGCTGGGGTGGGGCCAAGTTTGGGGCTGGGGCTGGGGCAGGACTGGTGGCGAGGGTGGGGCTGGGGCCAGGGCTGGGGCTGGGCTGTGGCTGGGGCTGGGCTGGGCTGGGCTGGGCAGGGGTCAGGGCTGGGGCAGGGCTGGGGATGGGGGCTGGGATGGGGCAGGACTGGGGCTGGGGCTGGGGCTGGGCTGGTGCCGAGGGTGGGGCTGGGGCTGGGGCCGGTGCTGGGTCAGGGCTGGGGCCGGGCTGGGGCTGGGGCTGGGCTGAGGGACAGGGCTGGGGCAGGGCTGGGGATGGGGTCTGGGTTGGGGCAGTACTGCAAGAAGGGGCCGTTTTAACGACCAATGTGATCAGCGGAATCCAACTTTATTGAGCATCAGACACATCTTATATACAGTTTGCTATAATTATGCCCACTTGGCAACATACTATTGGTTGCTCTCTAAAAGGTTACATCATTGTTTTCACAACTCTGTGGAATTCTTCTATCCGGCCTAATTACTCTCTTTCCCAGATCTCACCTCCTCCTTATCTTGCTTGCCTCCCATCTCAGAGGCAGCTGGACTTCAGCATACCAAGCAATCAGCACTTTCTCACATCTCCTACTCCGCCAGTATATTATCAACAGAGAATTCTTCAAGGCCTGAATTGCACAAGCGTTCCTGGGACCCAAGGCCCCTCTTGCTCAAAACAATCCTCAACAATTCCCCCGTTTTTCTTTTGTGCAAGTAAGGCCTTGGAGGTTATTCTTTGAACACTTTGCATAATACAATTATAACAAGCTTAACAATAATCAAAATGAGTACAATGATACATAAGAGCCTTAAAACTTACTACTATAATTAACAAACATATTTACATTAAGTCTGGGTGTCCCTATCAGACACGTCTGGAAAAGTTTAATCAATTCATTATTACCTGTTATGTTGCACCTTTATTTTCTCTAGGATGGTCAAAAATCATAATTTGTTTAATGGTAGCAAGATTTCTTTAATCTGTGAAGGTAGATCTGGCCAGGCTCTAGCTTCACAGACAGAAAACTTGCAGGCAATCAGCAAGAGCAAAAGAGCTTCATTGCCTTGCCCAATATAAAAATTACCCATAATAATGCGTTTTTGCTCATCCTAGTAATACTGATCTCTTATTGGTACCATTTGTTGATGTTTTCAATCGAAAATGAAAATGCATGTTGTGTTGTTATGAATTTTGATTTTCCTTCTAGGTGTGTAAAATTATAGCGAACTGGTGAGATAACATAGAAATCCCTTCTCCCTACATTCAGTGTGGTAAGGGTCAAAGCATCCACTTTCACACATGCTCAATTGTGCAGGCTTCTTATCTGAAGAAAACAAATTCCTAGTTCTGAATGTTTATCTTTAAGACAGCTCCTTCTCAGCCGTGATGTCTCCAATTAACCAGACAGTATCCTTGCAAGTCTGCAAGATAGGTTTCTTTCCCTTTACCCTCTAAACAGGCCTCACAAGATCCTGACCCTTAATCCCAGTGCACTCTAAGTCTTACAATTTTAACACAAATCACCAGTATATTCATCACAATTCCCCCTTTTGGTTGTTTTTGGTTTTTTTTTTTTTTCACCATTGATTTGTGGTAAAATTTCCAGATATTTCAGAACCTCCTTCTTAATTGGATCATAATTAAGTTCATCTGTTCTGATCACATTCTGATCATAATTCTCTACTTGTAACTCGTTGACATGAGCAATCTTACTTAAAGGTCTTAGTATTTTGTAACAACAATTGCAGAGTATTATGCATAGCAATATTACAATTATTCCAACAATATTACAAACAAATGTTTAAGCCAATTTAGATCTGGTAACCAGAAAGTTAATTTATCCCATATTTCTTTAAATCCACAAGAAGTATCATCTAAAGAAATCTGATGTAATATCTGATTGTGGTTTACAATCGCCTGTATATCTGTTTCCACTCGTTTCTCTAGATTAACAAAACTACAACAACTTACATTTATGACTACACTTACACCCCCTTCCTTATATAAAAAATCCAAAGCTAATCTATTCAGAGTAGATATTTTCGAGAGACTACTGATTTCAATTTGCTGCACTTTTATTGCATCTATGGTTTTGTTCCCATGACCTTACTTCAAATGGTGCTATCATCAATATGATTAATGGGGTTATGATCTTAGCTCCTTTTAATCTGTATATCATTACTGATGTTGAAAGAGAATTCATCCACACATGGGAACGTGGTTTTTGATCTCGATTGGACTCCTTATGTGCAAATAGGGTTAGGATCAAAATTAGGCTCCACCAGTATATGTTAACTCTGCCTCCTTAGCCTACTGGGTGCAACCAGCAGCCGGGTGTATTTTCTTCTCGGCAGCAGTTACATTCTTCAGGAGCCCTACAGATTTTAACTCCTTAACCCACTTCAAAATTCCATTTGGAGTCTCTTCTCTACTTCCTTGGTTAGTTTGTTTACCATTTCCCATTGTGCTTTTGTTATTTCAATTCCTCTTCCTTCAAAATCTTATGTCTCTTACTTTTCCTTTTACTAATCCTTTTAATTATTCCTGATATTTCCCAACTAAAATTTCTCTAGTCTTTATTTCCCACTTATGCCAATCCCTTTCAATAATTTTCCATGGGGATTTAAATCCTTTTTCTCACCACAAAATAGGTTTTCTGTATTTACCAGCCCAAACTGCCTATTTTCTAATTCAGCATTCAGGACAAAATATTTTTTTGATTGATGCTTTTGACCCCAGATTATCATAACAGTTATTGTGATCGATGTTCGACTTCACGGGAAATGCTGTTTCCTCTTAGTCTTGATTCTTCTGTACATTAGTGAAGGAATAGTTGTTAAAATTAATACCTATTTACTACAAACCTTAACTTATGCTAATACCAAAAAATCCTTAAAACCTTAAAAAACTATGTTAAAATTAATCCATCAAATCAGTGTCTAAAAAGAAATAAAATTGTTACATTAACTAAAAAACACTTTCCAAAATTAAAAGCTGTTTATACATTCCTTAACTATATTACATGGAGCTCCTTTGAAATGCCTAGGCAGACAACTAAGAAGGTTCGAACCAAAAGAAAATCTTACAATTTGAACTCTTTACTAAGTACATACACCTTACTGCAATTACTATGTACTAAGTACTTATAAATACCAAATGCTTACTTATTCATTATGCTTATTAGAAAAACTTAACAAAACTCTATATAACAAATCTCTGAAAGATGCTACAATCAGAAATGACAAAATGAGTACTGTTGCTTTAAATCAAAACAGAGTAGTGCAGCTAAAGCCGCTGCAGGGGAAAGGGGTGGGGGCTGCTGCCGTGGCAGCTGCTCCGCTGCTACTGTCGGCGTTGTCGGTGTCGGTGGTGCGTCAGCCGGTACCGCCATGGTCGGAGCCGTCGGTATCCGCGGGGGCCGGCAGGGCTCGCGGGAGGAGAGCGGGTGGCAGGAACACTGTAACCGCGAGCCTCCAAGCGCTCCATTTTTTTCTAAGAGGGGCCGTAAAGCAAAGTCGGCGCTGTTTGAATTCCTCGCTGCCGGTATTGTCTTCCGAATCCGAGCCGTCGCTGGCGATGTCAGAGGAAGGTGTTGATAAAAAGGGGTCGAACACACTGAGCTGCCTTTTTCCGGCTTTTTCCCCGCTGTGTGCAAACGGCAGTGGTGACGGCTAGTAAACGCGGTGTGGTCGCTGCAAGATGTATCGGGGGCGGCCCCAGTCGATCGGTCAACAGTTCTCAGACACATCTTTCAGCTGCAACTCAGATACACCTGGCGCTGCGTCTCGTCCTGACAAAGTTGCTCTAACTGCAGCAGCCATTCGCTGTTTCAGTTCGTAGGTTTTAACACAGTTCATGCATTCTCGCCACGACTTTTGCAGCTTTATAGCAGTTTTATCACCACCTATAACCAAGTCCCACAACTTGTTCCTGTATTCTCTCCAACAAGCTTCATCAAAATAACTATCTCCGCTAGGGAAATGCCCTAAAGCGGATCCATGGGCCAAAAGTCCAGGCATTACTTTAGACAATATCTCCGCCTTACGCTTTTCGATGACACTGTATTTCGCCTGATGACTGCTTATAGGGTCGGCCTTGCCCTTTCGAGTTTGTGTGCAAAGGTACTAAGGCTGCCATAACCTGTTGACTATGCTCAGGCTGTTTTGTCATTGTCATTGACAACACCTCAGCCTGTTTTTGTAATCCCTTATCAATCACCTCCGTCAACATGGCCATCGGATTGCTTGGCAAGTCCTGAGCCCTCTGCAACAATTCGGCTACCGTCCATCTAGGATCTGCTGATGTAATAAGCTGCTGCGTCTGCTGGTTCCCATTCTGCATTAAACACTGCCTTAAAATTGCCTCTCGGATACCTTCTCCTACGCTTGCTGCTCTAAGTGCAGCAAGCAACTTATCCACAAATTCACCAAGAGGTTCCTGTCTACCTTGCTTAATTCCCATATAGTGAGGATTTGCATTTCCATCCTTCTGCTTTTCAAAAGCTCTCCTTACTATCTGGGCTGATGCTTGCAAAACAGGCGGCTGTAAAAGTGCCTGTAACTCTGGTCTCTCATACTGTCCCGTTCCACACAACTGATCTACTGTTACACCAAATAATGGATCGTTTTGCTGTCTTTGTACTCCAGCTGCTTGTCTAGCTAGGTGTTCCCACTCATTCAAAAATGTCATAAATTGAGATGCTGTTAGGATCAGCTTCATAACATCATAAGAATCTCTAGGTAACATATTATAGTTCATATAAATAAAATCAATCATCTGTCTAGCTGGTTCAGATTGAACCCCAAACTGACTCTCAGTCTGTCTTAATTGAGATAACAATTTCCATGGCAATTGGGTTACATCAGCCTGAACAACATTTTGCTCCCCAGGGACCTGTGTATACATTACTGGAAAAGCTTGATGTGAAGCAGCCAGCCGGCTAAACCCTTCCTGACTTCCTTCGGCATTTAAGTGTTCTGCAACCTTTTGCCAATACTCTGCGTGCTTTCTTGCATGATCTTTAACACCACCTCCAGGACCTACCGCCCTGTTTGTCTCCTCTCCCTCACCTACTTTCTTCTCCTCTACAATTTGCTCAGCTGAAAGAGACGGGGAAGGCTCCTCAGCAGAGTCCTGTGTTACAGATTGTAATTCGACTCTGCCACCTAGCCCTTTTACACACGCAGCCTTCTCCTTTCTTAAATAATCCTGAACCTCTTCTGACAAAGGCAACCCAGCATGTGTAACACTTGCTCCATTTGGGTCCGTATGATCTAATCGTACCCTGGCTTGATAAGCTGCCACTTGCTCAGCACGATGCTGATCCAATGCTGTCATAACCATCTTCCACCATTTTCCACACTCCTTTGCTCGTTTTTCATCATCTAAGCCATGCAGCCACAAGTCTTGTCCAAACTTTTTCCACTGCAATCTTTCAAACACCTCATTTGGGTCCTTAAAATATCCTAACTCTTCTGCATAGCTTAACAGCGGCACCAACTCCTTTGTAAAATTTAACTTACACTGTCGCTTTTCTAAAAAGCATTTAAATAAATCATACGCTGCCTGCCTATCCATATCCGTATTTAAACTTTAATACCTGTGCGCACAGTCCTCGTTTAAGCAGTTTCTGGCTCCACAGCGTCTTCGGCTTCAAGGCTGTCTTCCCTTTTCTTGCAGCCTCCTGTACTGCTATCCCGGGCCGGCCTTCTTGTTGCCTCCCGGCTTACTGCGAATCTCCCACGTCCCGAAGAACTTCTTAAACCCTAACGTTTGTCTTCATTAGGGTCCCGTGTTCGAGCGCCACTTACTGCAAGAAGGGGGCCGCTTATTCGACCAATTTGATCAGCGGATTCCAACTTTATTGAGCATCAGACACATCTTATATACAGTTTGCTATAATTATGCCCACTTGGCAACATACTATTGGTTGCTCTCTAAAAGGTTACATCATTGTTTTCACAACTCTGTGGAATTCTTCTATCCGGCCTAATTGCTCTCTTTCCCAGATCTCGTCTCCTCCTTATCTTGCTTGCCTCCCATCTCAGGGGCAGCTGGACTTCAGCATACCAAGCAATCAGCACTTTCTCACATCTCCTACTCCGCCACTATATTATCAACAGAGAATTCTTCAAGGCCTGAATTGCACAGGTGTTCCTGGGACCCATGTCCCCTCTTGCTCAAAACAAACCCCAGCAACAGGGTAGAACTGGGGCAGGGGCTGGGCTGGGGACGAGGGTGGGGCTGGGGCAGGGGCTGGGGCTGGGGACAGGGCTGGGGCCGGGCTGGGGCTGGGTTCGGGGGAGGGCTGGGGCTGGGTCCAGGCCTGGGGCTGGGCTGAGAGCAGGGCTGGGCTAGGGCTGGGGCTGGGGCAGGGCTGGGGCTGGGGCTGGGGCAGGGCTGAGTCCGGGCTGGGGCTGGGGCTGGGGCCGGGGCTGGGAGCAGGGCTGGATCTGAGGTTGAGGCTGGGGCTGGGGCTAGGGCTGGGGCCGGGGCTGGAGCAGGACTGGGGCTGGTTACAGGGCTGGGGCCCGAGCTGGGGCAGGGCTGGGGTCTGGGCTGGGGCTGGGTTCCGTGCAGGCCTGGGGCTGGGGCTGGGCTGGGGCTGGGGCTGGGCTAGGTTCGGTGCAGGGCTGGGGCTGGGGCAGGGCTGGGGTCTGGGCTGGGGCTGGGTTCGGTGCAGGGCTGGGGCTGGGGCTGGGGCTGGGACTGGGGCAGAGCTGGGGCTGGGACTGGGGCAGAGCTGGGGCTGGGCTGGGGCTGGGGCTGGGCTGGGGGCAGGGATGGGGCGGGGGCTGTGCTGTGGCTGGGGCCGGGGCTGTGGCTGGGACTGGGGCAGGGCTGGGGCTGGGGCAGGACTGGGGCTGGGGACAGGGCTAGGGCCGGAGCTGGGGCAGGGCTGGGGCCGGGCTGGGGGCAGGGATGGGGATGGGGATGGGCCAGGCTGGGGGAACGGATGGCGCTGGGGCTTGGGCTGGGGATTGGGCTGGAGCAGGGCTGGGCCTGGGCTGGGACCGGGACTGGGCTGAGGTAGGGCTGGGGCAGGGGCTGGGCTGGGGACGAGGGTGGGTCTGGGGACAGGGCTGGGGCCAGGCTGTGGCTTGGTCTGGGCTGGGGCAGGGCTGGGGCTGGGGCTGAGGCCGGGGGTGGGGGTGGGGCTGGGGCTGGGGCAGGGACAGGGCTGGGGCTAGTGCTGGGGCAGGTCTGGGGCTGGGGCTGGGCTGGGGCTGGGCTGAGGGCAGGGCTGGGCTAGGGCTGGGGGCAGGGCTGGGCTAGCGCTGGGCGGGGGCCGAGTTTGGGGCTGGGGTCCGGGATGGGGCTGTGGCTGGGGCTGGGGATTGGGCTGGGGCAGGGTTGGGGCTGGGCTGGGACCGGGACTGGGCTGGGGCTGGGGCTGTAGGCTGGGCTGGGTCCGGGGCTGGGTCCGTGGCTGAGGCTGGTGCTGGGTGCTGGGAAGTGATGGGGCTGGGGCAGGGCTGGGGCTAGGGCTGAGGTATGGGTAGGGTTGGGGCTGGATTGGGGCCAGGGCTGGAGCAGGACTAGGCTTGAGGCTGGGCCTTGGGCTGGGGCTGGGTTGGCGCAGGGCTGGGGCTGAGGCTGGAGACGGGGCTGGGGCAGGAGCCAGGGCTGGGGCAGGGCTGGGGCAGGGCTGGGGCTGGGACAGGGTCCAGGGCTGGGGTGGGGGCTGGGGTGAGGGCAGGGCTGGGGCAGGGCTGGGGATGGGGGCTGGGCTGGGGCAGGGCTGGGGTTGGGGCTGGGGCTGGAGGCTAGGCTGGGGCTGGGCTGGGGCAGGGGCAGGGCTGAAGGCAGGGCTGGGGCAGGGCTGGGGATGGGGGCTGGGATGGGGCAGGACTGGGGCTGGGGCAGGGGCCTGGGCTGGGGACAGGGCTTGGGCCGGAGCTGGGCTGTGGCTGGGGCTGGGCTGGGGCCGAGGGTGGGGCTGGCGCAGGGGCCGGGGCTATGGACAGGGTTGGGGCCCGAGCTGGGGCAGGGCTGGGGCTGGATCCAGGCCTGGGGCTGGGCTGAGGGCAGGGCTGGGCTAGGTCTGGGCTGGGGCTGGAGCTGGGCCCAGGGCAGGGGCTGGGCTGTGGCTGGGGCTGGGCTGGGGCAGGGCTGGGTCCAGGGCTGGGGCTGGGCTGTGGCTGTGGCTGGACTGGAGCAGGGCTGGGTCCAGGGCTGGGGCTGGGGCAGGGCTAGGTTAGGGCTGGGCAGGGGCCGGGGCTGGGGCTGGAGCTGGGCTGGGGCCGAGGGTGGGGCTAGGGCTGGGGCTGGGGGCTGGGCTGGGTCTGGACTGGGGCTGGGGCTGGGCTGGGGCTGGGCTGCGGACAGGCCTGGGCTAGGGCTGGGCTAGGGCCGAGGCTGGGGCTGGGGCTGGGGCAGGGCTGGGGCTGGGCTGGGGATGGAGTTGGGGTCAGGGATGGGGATGGGGTTGGGCGGGGCTGGGCTGGGGGCCGGGATGGGGCTGTGGCTGGGGCTGGGGCTTGGGCTGGGGAAGGGGCCTGGGCTGGGGACAGGGCTAGGGCCGGAGCTGGGGCAGGGCTGAGGCTGGGCTGGGGCAGGGCTGGGCTAGGGCTGGGCTGGGGCCGGGGCTTGGGGTGGGATTGGGGCTGGGGCTGTGGACAGGGCTGTGGCTGGGCTGGGGGCAGGGGCACAGGCCGGGGCTGGGGACAGGGCTAGGGCTGGGGCTAGGGCTGGGCTGGGGCAGGGCTGGGTCCAGGGCTGGGGCTGGGCTGTGGCTGGGGCTGGGCTGAGGGCAGGGCTGGGCTAGGGCTGGGGCTGGGGCAGGGCTAGGGCTAAGGCTGGGCAGGGGCCGGGGCTGGGGCCGGGGCTGGGGCTGGGACTGGGGCAGGGCTGAGGCTGGGGAAGGGGCCGGGGCTGGGTAGAAGCCAGGAATGGGGTAGGGGATGGGGCTGGGGACAGGGCTAGGGCCAGGGCTAGGGCTGGGATAGGGCCGGGGCTTGGGGTGGGATTGGGGCTGGGGCTGCGGACAGGGCTGTGGCTGGGCTGGGGGCAGGGGCACAGGCCGGGGCTGGGGACAGGGCTAGGGCTGGGGCTGGGGCTGGGCTGGGGCCGGGGCTGGGTAGAAGCCAGGGCTGGGGTAGGGGATGGGGCTGGGGACAGGGCTAGGGCCAGGGCTGGGGCTGGGCTGGGGCTGGGGCCGGGGCTGGGGAAGGGCTGGGGTCGGGCTGGGGCTGGGGCTGGGGTGAGGGCAGGGCTGGGGCTGGGCTGGGGCTGGGCTGCGGACAGGGCTGGGCTAGGGCTGGGCTAGGGCCGAGGCTGGGGCTGGGGCTGGGGAAGGGCTGGGGCTGGGCTGGGGCTGGATTGGGGCCAGGGCTGGGGCAGGACTAGGCTTGAGGCTGGGCCTTGGGCTGGGGCTGGCTGGAGCAGGGCTGGGGCCGGGGCTGGGTCTGGGACTGAAGCTGGGGCAGGGCTGGGGCCGGGGCTGGGGCAGGGCTGGGGTCGGGCTGGGGCTGGCGCTGGGTTGAGGGCAGGGCTGGGGCAGGGCTGGGGCTGGGGACTGGGCTGGGGCAGGGCTAGGTTAGGGCTGGGCAGGGGCCGGGCCTGGGGCTGGAGCTGGGCTGGGGCCGAGGGTGGGGCTAGGGCTGGGGCTGGGGGCTGGGCTGGAGCAGGACTGGGCTAGGGCTGGGCTAGGGCCGAGGCTGGGGCTGGGGCTGGGGAAGGGCTGGGGCTGGGCTGGGGATGGGGTTGGGGTCAGGGATGGGGATGGGGCTGGGCGGGACTGGGGTGGGCTGGGCTGTGGGCCGGGATGGGGCTGTGGCTGTGTCTGGGGCTTGGGCTGGGGTGGGGCTAGGGCCGGAGCTGGGGCAGGGCTGGGGCCGGGCTGGGGCAGGGCTGGGCTAGGGCTGGGCTGGGGCCGGGGCTTGGGGTGGGATTGGGGCTGGGGCTGCGGACAGGGCTGTGGCTGGGCTGGGGGCAGGGGCACAGGCCGGGGCTGGGGACAGGGCTAGGGCTGGGGGTGGGGCTGGGCTGGGGCAGGGCTGGGTCCAGGGCTGGGGCTGGGCTGTGGCTGGGGCTGGGCTGAGGGCAGGGCTGGGCTAGGGCTGGGGCTGGGACAGGGCTAGGTTAGGGCTGGGCAGGGGCCTGGGCTGGGGCCGGGGCTGAGGCTGGGAGTGGGGCAGGGCTGGGGCTGGGGGTGGGGCTGGGGCCGGGGCTGGGTAGAAGCCAGGGCTGGGGTAGGGGACGGGGCTGGGGACAGGGCTAGGGCCAGGGCTGGGGCTGGGCTGGGGCTGGGGCCGGGGCTGGGGCAGGGCTGGGGTCGGGCTGGGGCTGGGGCTGGGCTGAGGACAGGGCTGGGGCAGGGCTGGGGCTGGGGGCTGGGCTGGGGCAGGACTGGGGCTGGGGCTGGGCTGGGCTGGGGCTGGGCTGAGGGCAGGGCTGGGCTAGGGCTGGGCTGGGGCTGAGGCTGGGGCTGGGGCTGGGGAAGGGCTTGGGCTGTGGTTGGGGTCAGGGATGGGGATGGTGCTGGACTGGGCTGGGGGCCGGGATGGGGCTGTGGCTGGGGCTGGGGCTTGGGCTGGGGCAGGGTTGGTGTTGAGGATTGTTTTGAACAAGAGGGTCCTTGGGTCCCAGGAACGCCTGTGCAATTCAGGCCTTGAAGAATTCTCTGTTGATAATATAGTGGCGCTGTAAGAGATGTGAGAAAGTGCTGATTGCTTGGTATGCTAAGTCCTGCTGCCCCTGAGAAGGGAGGCAAGCAAGATAAGGAGGAGGCGAGATCTGGGGAAGAGAGCAATTAGGCCGGATAGAAGAATTCTACGGAGCTGTGAAAACAATGATGTAACCTTTTAGAGAGCAACCAATAGTATGTTGTCAAGTGGGCATAATTATAGCAAACTGTATATAAGATGTGTCTGTGTCTGATGCTCAATAAAGTTGGATTCCGCTGATCACATTGGTTGTTAAAGCGGCCCCTTCTTGCAGTAAGTGGCGCTTGAACACGGGACCCTAATGAAGACAAAGGTTAGGGTCTAAGAAGTTCTTCGGGACTTGGGAGATTCACAGTAAGCCGGAGGCAAGAAGAAGGCCGGCCCGGGATAGCAGTACAGGAGGCTGCAAGAAAAGGGAAGACAGCCTTGAAGCCGAAGACGCTGTAGAGCTGGGAACTGCTTAAATAAGGACTGTGCGCACAGGTATTAACGTTTAAATACGGACATGGATAGGCAGGCAGCGTATGATTTATTTAAATGCTTTTTAGAAAAGCGACAGTGTAAGTTAAATTTTGAAAAGGAGTTGGTGCCGCTGTTAAGCTATGCAGGAGAGTTAGGATATTTTAAGGATCCAAATGAGGTATTTGAAAGATTGCAGTGGAAAAAGTTTGGACAAGACTTGTGGCTGCATGGGTTAGATGATGAAAAACGAGCAAAGGAGTGTGGAAAATGGTGGAAGATGGTTATGACAGCATTGGATCAGCATCGTGCGGAGCAAGTGGCAGCTTATCAAGCCAGGGTACGATTAGATCATATGGACCCAAATGGAGCAAGTGTTACACATTCTGGGTTGCCTTTGTCAGAAGAGGTTCAGGATTATTTAAGAAAGGAGAAGGCTGCGTGTGTAAAAGGGCTAGGTGGCAGAGTCGAATTACAATCTGTAACACAGGACTCTGGTGAGGAGCCTTCCCCGTCTCTTTCAGCTGAGCAAATTGTAGAGGAGAAGAAAGTAGGTGAGGGAGAGGAGACAAACAGGGCGGTAGGTCCTGGAGGTGGTGTTAAAGATCATGCAAGAAAGCACGCAGAGTATTGGCAAAAGGTTGCAGAACACTTAAATGCCGAAGGAAGTCAGGAAGGGTTTAGCCGGCTGGCTGCTTCACATCAAGCTTTTCCAGTAATGTATACACAGGTCCCTGGGGAGCAAAATGTTGTTCAGGCTGATGTAACTCAATTGCCATGGAAATTGTTATCTCAATTAAGACAGACTGAGAGTCAGTTTGGGATTCAATCTGAACCAGCTAGACAGATGATTGATTTTATTTATATGAACTATAATATGTTACCTAGAGATTCTTATGATGTTATGAAGCTGATCCTAACAGCATCTCAATTTATGACATTTTTGAATGAGTGGGAACACCTAGCTAGACAAGCAGCTGGAGTACAAAGACAGCAAAACGATCCATTATTTGGTGTAACAGTAGATCAGTTGTGTGGAACGGGACAGTATGAGAGACCAGAGTTACAGGCACTTTTACAGCCGCCTGTTTTGCAAGCATCAGCCCAGATAGTAAGGAGAGCTTTTGAAAAGCAGAAGGATGGAAATGCAAATCCTCACTATATGGGAACTAAGCAAGGTAGACAGGAACCTCTTGGTGAATTTGTAGATAAGTTGCTTGCCGCACTTAGAGCAGCAAGCGTAGGAGAAGGTATCCGAGAGGCAATTTTAAGGCAGTGTTTAATGCAGAATGGGAACCAGCAGACGCAGCAGCTTATTACATCAGCAGATCCTAGATGGACGGTAGCCGAATTGTTGCAGAGGGCTCAGGACTTGCCAAGCAATCCGATGGCCATGTTGACGGAGGTGATTGATAAGGGATTACAAAAACAGGCTGAGGTGTTGTCAATGACAATGACAAAACAGCTTGAGCATAGTCAACAGGTTATGGCAGCCTTAGTACCTTTGCGCACAAACTCGAAAGGGCAAGGCCAACCCTATAGACACTGATTTGATGGATTAATTTCAACATAGTTTTTTAAGGTTTTAAGGATTTTTTGGTATTAGCATAAGTTAAGGTTTGTAGTAAATAGGTATTAATTTTAACAACTATTCCTTCACTAATGTGCAGAAGAATCAAGACTAAGAGGAAACAGCATTTCCCATGAAGTCGAACATCGATCACAATAACTGTTATGATAATCTGGGGTCAAAAGCATCAATCAAAAAAATATTTTGTCCTGAATGCTGAATTAGAAAATAGGCAGTTTGGGCTGGTAAATACAGAAAACCTATTCTGTGGTGAGAAAAAGGATTTAAATCCCCATGGAAAATTATTGAAAGGGATTGGCATAAGTGGGAAATAAAGACTAGAGAAATTTTAGTTGGGAAATATCAGGAATAATTAAAAGGATTAGTAAAAGGAAAAGTAAGAGACATAAGATTTTGAAGGAAGAGGAATTGAAATAACAGAAGCACAATGGGAAATGGTAAACAAACTAACCAAGGAAGTAGAGAAGAGTCTACTAGAGAAGGGTCTGGGGCTGGGTGCAGGGCTGGGGCTGGGGCTGGGCTGTGGCTGGGGCTGGGCTAGGGCAGGGCTGGGGCCAGGCTGGGACTGGGCTGAGGGCAGGGCTGGGCTAAGGCTGGGGCTGGGGCAGGGCTGGGGCCGGGGCTGGGCTGGGGCTGAGGGTGGGGCTGGGCTGGGGTCTGGGCCCGGTTGCTGGGGCAGGGCTGGGTTAGGGCTGGGGCTGAGGCTGGCGTTGGGGCTGGGAGCAGGGCTGGGACTGAGGTTGGGGCTGGGGCTAGGCTGGGGTTGAGCTGGGGCTGGGCTTCGGCCGGGGTTGGAATTGGGGCTGGGATAGGGCTGGGGCTGGGGCTGGGACAGGGCTGGGGCTGGATTGGGGCTGGAGCTGGGGCCAGGGCTGGGGCTGGGGCTAGAGGAAGGGCTGGTGTAGGGTTGGTGTGGGGGCTGGGGCAGAGCTGGGGCTGGGCTGGGGTCTGGGGAAGGAACTGGGTCTGGGGCTGGAGCCGGGGCTGGGGGCAGGGCTACAGCTGTGCTGGGACCTGGGGACAGACTGGGGCCGGGGCTGGGGCTGGGGCTGGGGGCTGGGCTGGCTCTGGGGCAGGGCTGGGATAGGGCTGGGGCCGGGGCTGGGGGTAGGGCTGGGCTAGGCCTGGGGCTGGGGCAGGGCTAGGTTAGGGCTGTGCTGGGGCCAGGGCTGGGGCTGGGACTGGGGCTGGGACTGGGGCTGGGGCTGGGGACAGGGATGGCGCGGGGGCTGGGCTGTGGCTGGGGCCGGGGGTGTGGCTGGGACTGGGGCAGGGCTGGGGCTGGGCTGGGGTCTGGGGAAGGAACTGGGTCTGGGGCTGGAGCCGGGGCTGGGGGCAGGGCTACGGCTGTGCTGGGACCTGGGGACAGACTGGGGCCGGGGCTGGGGCTGGGGCTGGGGCTGGGGGCTGGGCTGGCTCTGGGGCAGGGCTGGGGCAGGGCTGGGGCCGGGGATGGGGGCTGGGCTGGCGCTGGGGCAAGGCTGGGGCAGGGTAGGGCCGGGGCTGGGGCAGGGCTGGGGCAGGGCTGGGCTGGAGCTGGGCTGGGGCTGGATTGGGGCTGGGCTGTGGAAGGTCTGCACCTGGGCTGGGGGCTGGGCTGAAGCTGGAGGCTGGGCTGAAGCTGGAGGCTGGGCTGGGGCTGGGGCAGGTCTGGGGCTGTACAGGGGGCTGAGGTCAGAGCTGTGGCTGGGACTGGGGCAGGGCTGGGGCTGGGCTGGGGACAGGGCTGGGGCCGGGCTGGGTCTGGGTCTGGGCTGAGGGCAGGGCTGGGGCAGGGCTCGGGGCAGGGGTGAGGCTGGGTCCAGGCCTGGGACTGGGCTGAGGGCAGGGCTGGGATAGCGCTGGGGCTGGATCAGGGCTGGGCTAGGGCTGGGCTGGGACCGGGGATGGGGCCGGGGTTAGGGCAGGGCTGGGGCTAGGCTGGGACTGGAGCTGGGCTGGGGCCGGGGCTTGGGCCGGGGGTGGGGCTGGGGCTGAGGCTGGGTCCAGGGCTGGGGCTGGGCTAGGGCTGGAGCTGGGCTGGGGCAGGGCTGGGGCCAGGCTGGGGCTGGGGCTCGGGCTGGGGAAGGGGCCTGGGCTGGGGACAGGGCTAGGGCCGGAGCTGGGGCAGGGCTGAGGCTGGGCTGGGGCAGGGCTGGGCTAGGGCTGGGCTGGGGCCGGGGCTTGGGGTGGGATTGGGGCTGGGGCTGCGGACAGGGCTGTGGCTGGGCTGGGGGCAGGGGCACAGGCCGGGGCTGGGGACAGGGCTAGGGCTGGGGCTGGGGCTGGGCTGGGGCCGGGGCTGGGTAGAAGCCAGGGCTGGGGTAGGGGATGGGGCTGGGGCCAGGGCTAGGGCCAGGGCTGGGGCTGGGCTGGGGCTGGGGCCGGGGCTGGGGAAGGGCTGGGTTCGGGCTGGGGCTGGGGCTGGGGTGAGGGCAGGGCTGGGGCTGGGCTGGGGCTGGGCTGCGGACAGGGCTGGGCTAGGGCTGGGCTAGGGCCGAGGCTGGGGCTGGGGCTGGGGAAGGGCTGGGGCTGGGCTGGGGATGGGGTTCGGGTCAGGGATGGGGCTGCGGCTGTGTCTGGGGCTTGGGCTGGGGTGGGGCTAGGGCCGGAGCTGGGGCGGGGCTGGGGCCGGGCTGGGGCAGGGCTGGGCTAGGGCTGGGCAGGGGCCAGGGCTTGGGGTGGGATTGGGGCTGGGGCTGCGGACAGGGCTGTGGCTGGGCTGGGGGCAGGGGCACAGGCCAGGGCTGGGGACAGGGCTAGGGCTGGGGGTGGGGCTGGGCTGGGGCAGGGCTGGGTCCAGGGCTGGGGCTGGGCTGTGGCTGGGGCTGGGCTGAGGGCAGGGCTGGGCTAGGGCTGGGGCTGGGGCAGGGCTAGGTTAGGGCTGGGCAGGGGCCGGGGCTGGGGCCAGGGCTGAGGCTGGGACTGGGGCAGGGCTGGGGCTGGGGCTGGGGCTGGGTCCGGGGCTGGGTAGAAGCCAGGGCTGGGGTAGGGGACGGGGCTGGGGACAGGGCTAGGGCCAGTACTGGGGCTGGGCTGGGGCTGGGGCCGGGGCTGGGGCAGGGCTGGGGCAGGGCTGGGCTAGGTCTGGAGCTGGAGCAGGGCGGAGGCTGGGTCAGGGCTGGGCTAGGGCTGGGCTGGGGCTGGAGCTGGGTCCAGGGCAGGGGCTGGGCTGTGGCTGGGGCTGGGCTGGGGTTAGGGTTAGGGACTAGGGCTGGGTTCAAGGCAGGGCTGGGGCTGGGTCCAGGGCTGGGGCTGGGCTGAGGGCAGGGCTGGGCTAGGGCTGGGGCTGGGGCAGGGCTGGGCTAGGGCTGGGCTGGGGCCGGGGCTGGGACAGGACTGGGGCTGGGTCCAGGGCTGTGGCTGGGCTGTGGCTGGGGCTGGGCTGAGGGCAGGGCTGGGCTAGGGCTGGGGCTGGGGCAGGGCTAGGTTAGGGCTGGGCAGGGGCCGGGGCTGGGGCCGGGGCTGAGGCTGGGACTGGGGCAGGGCTGGGGAAGGGCTGGGGCCGGGGCTGGGTAGAAGCCAGGTCTGGGGTAGGGGACGGGGCTGGGGACGGGGCTGGGGACAGGGCTAGGGCCGGAGCTGGGGCAGGGCTGGGGCTGGGCTGGGGCTGGGGCCGGGGCTGGGGCTGGGGCTGGGGTCGGCCTCGGGCTGGGGCTGGGCTGAGGACAGGGCTGGGGCAGGGCTGGGGCTGGGGGCTGGGCTGGGGCAGGACTGGGGCTGGGGCTGGGCTGGGCTGGGGCTGGGCTGAGGGCAGGGCTGGGCTAGGGCTGGGCTGGGGCTGAGGCTGGGGCTGGGGCTGGGGAAGGGCTGGGGCTGTGGTTGGGGTCAGGGATGGGGATGGTGCTGGGCTGGGCTGGGCTGGGGGCCGGGATGGGGCTGTGGCTGGGGCTGGGGCTTGGGCTGGGGCAGGGTTGGTGTTGAGGATTGTTTTGAACAAGAGGGTCCTTGGGTCCCAGGAACGCCTGTGCAATTCAGGCCTTGAAGAATTCTCTGTTGATAATATAGTGGCGCTGTAAGAGATGTGAGAAAGTGCTGATTGCTTGGTATGCTAAGTCCTGCTGCCCCTGAGAAGGGAGGCAAGCAAGATAAGGAGGAGGCGAGATCTGGGGAAGAGAGCAATTAGGCCGGATAGAAGAATTCTACGGAGTTGTGAAAACAATGATGTAACCTTTTAGAGAGCAACCAATAGTATGTTGTCAAGTGGGCATAATTATAGCAAACTGTATATAAGATGTGTCTGATACTCAATAAAGTTGGATTCCGCTGATCACATTGGTTGTTAAAGCGGCCCCTTCTTGCAGTAAGTGGCGCTTGAACACGGGACCCTAATGAAGACAAAGGTTAGGGTCTAAGAAGTTCTTCGGGACTTGGGAGATTCACAGTAAGCCGGAGGCAAGAAGAAGGCCGGCCCGGGATAGCAGTACAGGAGGCTGCAAGAAAAGGGAAGACAGCCTTGAAGCCGAAGACGCTGTAGAGCCGGGAACTGCTTAAACAAGGACTGTGCGCACAGGTATTAACGTTTAAATACGGACATGGATAGGCAGGCAGCGTATGATTTATTTAAATGCTTTTTAGAAAAGCGACAGTGTAAGTTAAATTTTGAAAAGGAGTTGGTGCCGCTGTTAAGCTATGCAGGAGAGTTAGGATATTTTAAGGATCCAAATGAGGTATTTGAAAGATTGCAGTGGAAAAAGTTTGGACAAGACTTGTGGCTGCATGGGTTAGATGATGAAAAACGAGCAAAGGAGTGTGGAAAATGGTGGAAGATGGTTATGACAGCATTGGATCAGCATCGTGCTGAGCAAGTGGCAGCTTATCAAGCCAGGGTACGATTAGATCATATGGACCCAAATGGAGCAAGTGTTACACATTCTGGGTTGCCTTTGTCAGAAGAGGTTCAGGATTATTTAAGAAAGGAGAAGGCTGCGTGTGTAAAAGGGCTAGGTGGCAGAGTCGAATTACAATCTGTAACACAGGACTCTGGTGAGGAGCCTTCCCCGTCTCTTTCAGCTGAGCAAATTGTAGAGGAGAAGAAAGTAGGTGAGGGAGAGGAGACAAACAGGGCGGTAGGTCCTGGAGGTGGTGTTAAAGATCATGCAAGAAAGCACGCAGAGTATTGGCAAAAGGTTGCAGAACACTTAAATGCCGAAGGAAGTCAGGAAGGGTTTAGCCGGCTGGCTGCTTCACATCAAGCTTTTCCAGTAATGTATACACAGGTCCCTGGGGAGCAAAATGTTGTTCAGGCTGATGTAACTCAATTGCCATGGAAATTGTTATCTCAATTAAGACAGACTGAGAGTCAGTTTGGGATTCAATCTGAACCAGCTAGACAGATGATTGATTTTATTTGTATGAACTATAATATGTTACCTAGAGATTCTTATGATGTTATGAAGCTGATCCTAACAGCATCTCAATTTATGACATTTTTGAATGAGTGGGAACACCTAGCTAGACAAGCAGCTGGAGTACAAAGACAGCAAAACGATCCATTATTTGGTGTAACAGTAGATCAGTTGTGTGGAACGGGACAGTATGAGAGACCAGAGTTACAGGCACTTTTACAGCCGCCTGTTTTGCAAGCATCAGCCCAGATAGTAAGGAGAGCTTTTGAAAAGCAGAAGGATGGAAATGCAAATCCTCACTATATGGGAACTAAGCAAGGTAGACAGGAACCTCTTGGTGAATTTGTAGATAAGTTGCTTGCCGCACTTAGAGCAGCAAGCGTAGGAGAAGGTATCCGAGAGGCAATTTTAAGGCAGTGTTTAATGCAGAATGGGAACCAGCAGACGCAGCAGCTTATTACATCAGCAGATCCTAGATGGACGGTAGCCGAATTGTTGCAGAGGGCTCAGGACTTGCCAAGCAATCCGATGGCCATGTTGACGGAGGTGATTGATAAGGGATTACAAAAACAGGCTGAGGTGTTGTCAATGACAATGACAAAACAGCTTGAGCATAGTCAACAGGTTATGGCAGCCTTAGTACCTTTGCGCACAAACTCGAAAGGGCAAGGCCAACCCTATAGACACTGATTTGATGGATTAATTTCAACATAGTTTTTTAAGGTTTTAAGGATTTTTTGGTATTAGCATAAGTTAAGGTTTGTAGTAAATAGGTATTAATTTTAACAACTATTCCTTCACTAATGTGCAGAAGAATCAAGACTAAGAGGAAACAGCATTTCCCATGAAGTCGAACATCGATCACAATAACTGTTATGATAATCTGGGGTCAAAAGCATCAATCAAAAAAATATTTTGTCCTGAATGCTGAATTAGAAAATAGGCAGTTTGGGCTGGTAAATACAGAAAACCTATTCTGTGGTGAGAAAAAGGATTTAAATCCCCATGGAAAATTATTGAAAGGGATTGGCATAAGTGGGAAATAAAGACTAGAGAAATTTTAGTTGGGAAATATCAGGAATAATTAAAAGGATTAGTAAAAGGAAAAGTAAGAGACATAAGATTTTGAAGGAAGAGGAATTGAAATAACAAAAGCACAATGGGAAATGGTAAACAAACTAACCAAGGAAGTAGAGAAGAGTCTACTAGAGAAGGGTCTGGGGCTGGGTGCAGGGCTGGGGCTGGGGCTGGGGCTGGGCTGTGGCTGGGGCTGGGCTAGGGCAGGGCTGGGGCCAGGCTGGGACTGGGCTGAGGGCAGGGCTGGGCTAAGGCTGGGGCTGGGGCAGGGCTGGGGCCGGGGCTGGGCTGGGGCTGAGGGTGGGGCTGGGCTGGGGTCTGGGCCCGGTTGCTGGGGCAGGGCTGGGTTAGGGCTGGGGCTGAGGCTGGCGTTGGGGCTGGGAGCAGGGCTGGGACTGAGGTTGGGGCTGGGGCTAGGCTGGGGTTGAGCTGGGGCTGGGCTTCGGCCGGGGTTGGAATTGGGGCTGGGATAGGGCTGGGGCTGGGGCTGGGACAGGGCTGGGGCTGGATTGGGGCTGGAGCTGGGGCCAGGGCTGGGGCTGGGGCTAGAGGAAGGGCTGGTGTAGGGTTGGTGTGGGGGCTGGGGCAGAGCTGTGGCTGGGCTGGGGTCTGGGGAAGGAACTGGGTCTGGGGCTGGAGCCGGGGCTGGGGGCAGGGCTACAGCTGTGCTGGGACCTGGGGACAGACTGGGGCCGGGGCTGGGGCTGGGGCTGGGGGCTGGGCTGGCTCTGGGGCAGGGCTGGGATAGGGCTGGGGCCGGGGCTGGGGGTAGGGCTGGGCTAGGCCTGGGGCTGGGGCAGGGCTAGGTTAGGGCTGCGCTGGGGCCGGGGCTGGGGCTGGGACTGGGGCAGGGCTGGGACTGGGCTGTGGACAGGGCTGCGGCCGGGGCTGGGGTAGGGCTGTGGCTGAGGCTGGGCTGGGGCCAAGGTTGGGGCTGGGGCTAGGGCAGGGATGGGGCTGAGGCTGGGTTGGGGGCTGGGCCAGGGATGGGGCCCGGGCTGGGGCTGGGGCTGGGGCCGGGGCTGGGCTGGGGCTGGGGCTGGGGCCGGGGCCGAGGGTTGGGCTGGGTCCAGGGCTGGGTCTGGGCTGGGCTAGGGCTGGAGCCCGGGCTTGGGCTGGGGCAGGACTGGGGCTAGGGCAGGGCTGGAGCCGGGGCTGGGGCTGGGGCTGGGGCTAGGGCAGGAGTGGGGCTGGGGCAGGGCTGCGGCCGGGGCTGGGGCTGGGGCTCGGGCAGGGCTAGGACCGGCGCTGGGGCAGGCCTGGGGCTCGCCTGGGGCTGATCTGGGGCTGGGCTGGGGGCAGGGCTGGGGCCGGGCCTGGAACCAAATCTTGGGCAGGGCTGGGGCTGGGGCTGGGGCTGCGGACAGTGCTGGGGCCAGGCTGGCACTGGGCTGAGGGCAGGGCTGGGCTAGGGCTGGGGCTGGGGCAGGGCTGGGGCCGGGGCTGGGCTGGGGCTGAGGGTGGGGCTGGGCTGGGGTCTGGGCCCGGTTGCTGGGGCAGGGCTGGGTTAGGGCTGGGGCTGAGGCTGGCGTTGGGGCTGGGAGCAGGGCTGGGACTGAGGTTGGGGCTGGGGCTAGGCTGGGGTTGAGCTGGGGCTGGGCTTCGGCCAGGGTTGGAATTGGGGCTGGGATAGGGCTGGGGCTGGGGCTGGGACAGGGCTGGGGCTGGATTGGGGCTGGAGCTGGGGCCAGGGCTGGGGCTGGGGCTAGAGGAAGGGCTGGTGTAGGGTTGGTGTGGGGGCTGGGGCAGAGCTGTGGCTGGGCTGGGGTCTGGGGAAGGAACTGGGTCTGGGGCTGGAGCCGGGGCTGGGGGCAGGGCTACGGCTGTGCTGGGACCTGGGGACAGACTGGGGCCGGGGCTGGGGCTGGGGCTGGGGGCTGGGCTGGCTCTGGGGCAGGGCTGGGGCAGGGCTGGGGCCGGGGCTGGGGGCTGGGCTGGCGCTGGGGCAAGGCTGGGGCAGGGTAGGGCCGGGGCTGGGGCAGGGCTGGGGCAGGGCTGGGCTGGAGCTGGGCTGGGGCTGGATTGGGGCTGCGCTGTGGAAGGTCTGCACCTGGGCTGGGGGCTGGGCTGAAGCTGGAGGCTGGGCTGGGGCTGGGGCAGGTCTGGGGCTGTACAGGGGGCTGAGGTCAGAGCTGTGGCTGGGACTGGGGCAGGGCTGGGGCTGGGCTGGGGACAGGGCTGGGGCCGGGCTGGGTCTGGGTCTGGGCTGAGGGCAGGGCTGGGGCAGGGCTCGGGGCAGGGGTGAGGCTGGGTCCAGGCCTGGGACTGGGCTGAGGGCAGGGCTGGGATAGCGCTGGGGCTGGATCAGGGCTGGGCTAGGGCTGGGCTGGGACCGGGGATGGGGCCGGGGTTAGGGCAGGGCTGGGGCTAGGCTGGGACTGGAGCTGGGCTGGGGCCGGGGCTTGGGCCGGGGGTGGGGCTGGGGCTGAGGCTGGGTCCAGGGCTGGGGCTGGGCTAGGGCTGGAGCTGGGCTGGGGCAGGGCTGGGGCCAGGCTGGGGCTGGGGCTCGGGCTGGGCTGGGGCTGGGGCTGGGGACAGGGCTGTGGCTGGGGCTGGAGACAGGCTGGGGCTGGGGCTGGGCTGAGGGCAGGGCTGTGGGTGGGGGCTGGGATGGGGCAGGACTGGGGCTGGGGCAGGGGCACAGGCCGGGGCTGGGGACAGGGCTAGGGCTGGAGATGGGGCAGGGCTGGGGCTGGGGCTGGGGCTAGTCTGGGGCTGGGGCAGGGCTGGGGCAGCCCTGGGGCTGGGGCAGCGTTGAGCTGGAGGCTGGGCTCGGGCTGAGGCTGGGCTGGGGCCGGGGCTGGGTGCTGGGCTGGGGCTGGGCTGGGGCTGGATTGGGGCAGGGCTGTAGGAGGTCTGGGACTGGTCTGGAAGCTGGTCTGGGGCTGGGGCTGGGGGCTGGTCTGGGGCTGGTGTGCGCCTGGGCTGGGGCAGGGCTGGGGCAGGGCTGGGGCTGGGGCTGGGCTGAGGGCAGGGCTGGGCTAGGCCTGGGGCTGGGGCAGGGCTAGGTTAGGGCTGCGCTGGGGCCGGGGCTGGGGCTGGGACTGGGGCTGGGACTGGGGCTGGGGCTGGGGACAGGGATGGGGCGGGGGCTGGGCTGTGGCTGGGGCCGGGGCTGGGGCTGGGACTGGGACTGGGGCTGGGACTGGGGCTGGGGCTGGGGACAGGTGTGGGGCGGGGGCTGGGCTGTGGCTGGGGCCGGGGCTGTGGCTGGGACTGGGGCAGGGCTAGGACCGGCGCTGGGGCAGGCCTGGGGCTCGCCTGGGGCTGATCTGGGGCTGGGCTGGGGGCAGGGCTGGGGCCGGGCCTGGAACCAAATCTTGGGCAGGGCTGGGGCTGGGGCTGGGGCTGCGGACAGTGCTGGGGCCAGGCTGGGACTGGGCTGAGGGCAGGGCTGGGCTAGGCTGGGGCTGGGGCAGGGCTGGGGCCGGGGCTGGGCTGGGGCTGAGGGTGGGGCTGGGCTGGGGTCTGGGCCCGGTTGCTGGGGCAGGGCTGGGTTAGGGCTGGGGCTGAGGCTGGCGTTGGGGCTGGGAGCAGGGCTGGGACTGAGGTTGGGGCTGGGGCTAGGCTGGGGTTGAGCTGGGGCTGGGCTTCGGCCAGGGTTGGAATTGGGGCTGGGATAGGGCTGGGGCCGGGGCTGGGACAGGGCTGGGGCTGGATTGGGGCTGGAGCTGGGGCCAGGGCTGGGGCTGGGGCTAGAGGAAGGGCTGGTGTAGGGTTGGTGTGGGGGCTGGGGCAGAGCTGTGGCTGGGCTGGGGTCTGGGGAAGGAACTGGGTCTGGGGCTGGAGCCGGGGCTGGGGGCAGGGCTACGGCTGTGCTGGGACCTGGGGACAGACTGGGGCCGGGGCTGGGGCTGGGGCTGGGGGCTGGGCTGGCTCTGGGGCAGGGCTGGGGCAGGGCTGGGGCCGGGGCTGGGGGCTGGGCTGGCGCTGGGGCAAGGCTGGGGCAGGGTAGGGCCGGGGCTGGGTCAGGGCTGGGGCAGGGCTGGGCTGGAGCTGGGCTGGGGCTGGATTGGGGCTGCGCTGTGGAAGGTCTGCACCTGGGCTGGGGGCTGGGCTGAAGCTGGAGGCTGGGCTGGGGCTGGGGCAGGTCTGGGGCTGTACAGGGGGCTGAGGTCAGAGCTGTGGCTGGGACTGGGGCAGGGCTGGGGCTGGGCTGGGGACAGGGCTGGGGCCGGGCTGGGTCTGGGTCTGGGCTGAGGGCAGGGCTGGGGCAGGGCTCGGGGCAGGGGTGAGGCTGGGTCCAGGCCTGGGACTGGGCTGAGGGCAGGGCTGGGATAGCGCTGGGGCTGGATCAGGGCTGGGCTAGGGCTGGGCTGGGACCGGGGATGGGGCCGGGGTTAGGGCAGGGCTGGGGCTAGGCTGGGACTGGAGCTGGGCTGGGGCCGAGGCTTGGGCCGGGGCTGGGGCTGGGGCTGAGGCTGGGTCCAGGGCTGGGGCTGGGCTAGGGCTGGAGCTGGGCTGGGGCAGGGCTGGGGCCAGGCTGGGGCTGGGGCTCGGGCTGGGCTGGGGCTGGGGCTGGGGACAGGGCTGTGGCTGGGGCTGGAGACAGGCTGGGGCTGGGGCTGGGCTGAGGGCAGGGCTGTGGGTGGGGGCTGGGATGGGGCAGGACTGGGGCTGGGGCAGGGGCACAGGCCGGGGCTGGGGACAGGGCTAGGGCTGGAGATGGGGCAGGGCTGGGGCTGGGGCTGGGGCTAGTCTGGGGCTGGGGCAGGGCTGGGGCAGCCCTGGGGCTGGGGCAGCGTTGAGCTGGAGGCTGGGCTCGGGCTGAGGCTGGGCTGGGGCCGGGGCTGGGTGCTGGGCTGGGGCTGGGCTGGGGCTGGATTGGGGCAGGGCTGTAGGAGGTCTGGGACTGGTCTGGAAGCTGGTCTGGGGCTGGGGCTGGGGGCTGGTCTGGGGCTGGTGTGCGCCTGGGCTGGGGCAGGGCTGGGGCAGGGCTGGGGCTGGGGCTGGGCTGAGGGCAGGGCTGGGCTAGGCCTGGGGCTGGGGCAGGGCTAGGTTAGGGCTGCGCTGGGGCCGGGGCTGGGGCTGGGACTGGGGCTGGGACTGGGGCTGGGGCTGGGGACAGGGATGGGGCGGGGGCTGGGCTGTGGCTGGGGCCGGGGCTGGGGCTGGGACTGGGACTGGGGCTGGGACTGGGGCTGGGGCTGGGGACAGGTGTGGGGCGGGGGCTGGGCTGTGGCTGGGGCCGGGGCTGTGGCTGGGACTGGGGCAGGGCTAGGACCGGCGCTGGGGCAGGCCTGGGGCTCGCCTGGGGCTGATCTGGGGCTGGGCTGGGGGCAGGGCTGGGGCCGGGCCTGGAACCAAATCTTGGGCAGGGCTGGGGCTGGGGCTGGGGCTGCGGACAGTGCTGGGGCCAGGCTGGGACTGGGCTGAGGGCAGGGCTGGGCTAGGGCTGGGGCTGGGGCAGGGCTGGGGCCGGGGCTGGGCTGGGGCTGAGGGTGGGGCTGGGCTGGGGTCTGGGCCCGGTTGCTGGGGCAGGGCTGGGTTAGGGCTGGGGCTGAGGCTGGCGTTGGGGCTGGGAGCAGGGCTGGGACTGAGGTTGGGGCTGGGGCTAGGCTGGGGTTGAGCTGGGGCTGGGCTTCGGCCAGGGTTGGAATTGGGGCTGGGATAGGGCTGGGGCCGGGGCTGGGACAGGGCTGGGGCTGGATTGGGGCTGGAGCTGGGGCCAGGGCTGGGGCTGGGGCTAGAGGAAGGGCTGGTGTAGGGTTGGTGTGGGGGCTGGGGCAGAGCTGTGGCTGGGCTGGGGTCTGGGGAAGGAACTGGGTCTGGGGCTGGAGCCGGGGCTGGGGGCAGGGCTACGGCTGTGCTGGGACCTGGGGACAGACTGGGGCCGGGGCTGGGGCTGGGGCTGGGGGCTGGGCTGGCTCTGGGGCAGGGCTGGGGCAGGGCTGGGGCCGGGGCTGGGGGCTGGGCTGGCGCTGGGGCAAGGCTGGGGCAGGGTAGGGCCGGGGCTGGGGCAGGGCTGGGGCAGGGCTGGGCTGGAGCTGGGCTGGGGCTGGATTGGGGCTGCGCTGTGGAAGGTCTGCACCTGGGCTGGGGGCTGGGCTGAAGCTGGAGGCTGGGCTGGGGCTGGGGCAGGTCTGGGGCTGTACAGGGGGCTGAGGTCAGAGCTGTGGCTGGGACTGGGGCAGGGCTGGGGCTGGGCTGGGGACAGGGCTGGGGCCGGGCTGGGTCTGGGTCTGGGCTGAGGGCAGGGCTGGGGCAGGGCTTGGGGCAGGGGTGAGGCTGGGTCCAGGCCTGGGACTGGGCTGAGGGCAGGGCTGGGATAGCGCTGGGGCTGGATCAGGGCTGGGCTAGGGCTGGGCTGGGACCGGGGGATGGGGCCGGGGTTAGGGCAGGGCTGGGGCTAGGCTGGGACTGGAGCTGGGCTGGGGCCGGGGCTTGGGCCGGGGGTGGGGCTGGGGCTGAGGCTGGGTCCAGGGCTGGGGCTGGGCTAGGGCTGGAGCTGGGCTGGGCCTGGGCTTGGGCCGGGGTTGGAATTGGGGCTGGGATAGGGCTGGGGCTGGGGCTGGGGCCGGGGCTGGGGCAGGGCTGGGGCTGGGCTGGGGCTGGGTCCAGGGCTGGGGCTGGGCTGGGGCTGGGTCTGGTGCTGGGGCTGGGTCCAGGGCTGGGGCTGGGCTGTGGCTGGGGCTGGGGCTGGGCTGGGGCTGAGCTGGGGCTGGGCTTGGGCCAGGGTTGGAATTGGGGCTGGGATAGGGCTGGGGCTGGGGCTGGGGCTGGGGCTGGGGCAGGGCTGGGGCTGGGCTGGGGCAGGGTCCGGGGCTGGGGCTGGGTCCAGGGCTTGGGCTGGGTCCAGGGCTGGGGCTGGGCTGTGGCTGGGGCTGGGGCTGGGGCTGGGGCTGGGCTGGGTCTGAGGGTGTGGCTGAGTGTGGTGGGTTGGAAGGGTAAGGCCAAGAAGCCTCTTCCCTTCCCCCTGTAAGTAAGGGGAAAGAAAAATTGAAGGGAAAGGAAAAAAAAACTCACAAGCTGAATTAGCAAAGCAGTGGAGCTGTATATTTACAAAGCAGTGTAGGGTATGCAGGGGAATATATACAATTTTACAATATTTACAATATATACAAAGATATACAACAGAGTAACACAGAAGTGAGAGTTCCCCCCCCCTTGCTGAGGGGGTTCCCCACCTCCGCTCTCCCCCTCTCTCCCCCTCTTCCCCAGAGCAGGTTAGAAAAGAGAGAGAAAGAGAAAGAGAGAAGTTAAAAGCAGTTTTGTGTTAATTGGAAGCAGTTAATACAGGCCTTATCAGGTTTGTCAGTTTGAAGGCCGAAGCCTTGGCAGAAAGCCCAGCACAGAAAGCTGCTGCCTGAAGAAGAGGCGGAAGCAAGACTGCAGAAAAGTGCTGGAAAGCCCAGTATACCTTCCTGCTGTCCCAGTTCAGAAGGTGCTTCCTCCCACTTCACCAATTAAATAGTTTAGATTATTCTTTCCGTTTACCAACTTCCGTCCACCATATTCCCTTTCTTAAGGGGACAACGTCAACCAGTCACAGTCCACCCCTTCTAAACAATTTTATTGGCCGTTCACACTGTCCATCCAATCCACAACGACATTTACAGTTTGTGAGTAAATTTCATAGTCCATTCTGGCTATGCTCAGATGTAGATGATTCAAAAGTCCAAGAAAATCAGAAAATGAGAAAAATGGAAAACAGTTCATTTCTTCACCGACGAAGCGAAGAAAAGGGAAACAGGGAATCTCAGGGTCTCTTAGTTGACTCAGGGCTCTCAGGGATCTCAGGGTTCGTGCACCGTAGATTTCCTTGTTGATTCTTCCTTTGGACGCGATGTAGCTATACAATAATTTGAAATTAACCTCTTTCAGCTAAAGTTAAATTTCTTTGTGGAATACACTGAATTTCACCATTCTCTTGCATTACCCAATAAGTGTGACCCGGACCTTCAGCTGAAACCACCCCTCAGACAGGTTTAGCCTCTCCTGAGGGTGAAAATACCCAAACAGTTTTACCTAACAGATTCTTTTCTCTAACAACAGGAACTCTATCACCTTCCACTTTCCGTAGCAAATCTGAATGTGCAGGTCCAGCTCGGTTCACTGAACCTCTACTATTTACCAGCCAGGTTGCTTGTGCTAAATGTTTTTCCCAGTTTTTCAAAGATCCACCCCCCATGGCTTTAAGAGTGGTCTTCAACAAACCGTTGTAGTGTTCAATCTTCCCTGAAGCTGGTGCATAGTAGGGAATGTGGAATATCCACTCACTACCGTGCTCTTTTGCCCAGCTCTTTACAAGGTTGTTCTTGAAATGAGTTCCGTTGTCTGACTCGATCCTCTCTGGAGTTCCATGTCTCCACAGGATCTGTCTCTCCAGACCGAGAATGGTGTTGCGTGCAGTTGCATGTGGAACTGGATAAGTTTCCAACCATCCAGTGTTTGCCTCTACCATAGTAAGCACGTACTGCTTACCAGAACGAGAACGTGGTAGAGTGATGTAGTCAATCTGCCAAGCTTCACCATACTTGTACTTGGACCATCTGTCACCATACCACAAGGGCTTAAGTCGTTTTGCCTGCTTAATAGCAGCACAAATGTCACAGTCATGGATGACTTGTGTGATAGCATCCATGGAAATGTCTATGGATCTGTCACGAGCCCATTGGTATGTTGCATCTCTGCCTTGATGTCCTGACAAATCATGAGCCCACCGAGCTAAGAATATCTCACCTCGGTGTTTCCAGTCGAGATCAAGATTAGAGTCCATGTCTACTTGAGAAACTCTTGCAGCTAGATCTGCCTGATGGTTGTGTTGCTGTTCCTCAGTAGCTTTGCTCTTAGGAATGTGAGCATCGATGTGTCTCACTTTCACTGGAATTCTCTCGATTCAATCAGCAATGTCCTGCCACAGGTCGGCTGCCCAAATGGGTTTTCCTTCCCTCTGCCAACCACTCTTCTTCCAGTTCTTTAGCCAACCCCACAGAGCATTAGCTACCATCCATGAGTCGGTGTAGAGATAAAGCTTTGGCCATCTCTCACGTTCAGCCACGTCGAGAGCTAGCTGGACAGCTTTTACCTCTGCGAACTGACTGGATTCTCCTTCTCCATCTTTCGCCTCTGCAACTCGGTGTGTTGGACTCCACACTGCAGACTTCCACCTTCGCTTGTTTCCAACAAGACAACAGGAACTGTCTGTGAACAGAGCATATTTCTTTTCATCATCAGAAAGGTCATTGTAAGGAGGAGCTTCCTCAGCACGAGTTACTTTCTCCTCTGGAGGTTTAGCACAGTTGATACCTTCAGGCCAACTTGAGATCACCTCCACTAGACCAGGCCTTTCAAGATTTCCCATTCGAGCTCTCTGTGTTATCAGAGCCATCCACTTAGACCAGGTTGAGTCTGTGGCATGATGTGGTGTGGAGCCTTTGCCTTTGAACATCCAATTCAAAACTGGTAATGTGGGGGCTAAGTGAAGTTGTGATTCGGTTCCAATTACTTCAGAAGATGCTTTTACTCCTTCATAGGCAGCTAGAATCTCTTTTTCTGTTGGAGTATAATTAGCCTCTGAACCTCTGTAACCTCGACTCCAGAAACCAAGAGGTCGTCCACGTGTCTCACCTGGAGCTTTTTGCCACAAGCACCAGGTTGGACCATTGTCACTTGCAGCCTTGTACAAAATGTTCTTAATGTCTGGACCATCTCGGACAGGTCCCAGACC